>NC_052049.1:98668065-98855565 GCF_903992535.2 Arvicola amphibius | reverse complement strand
AACAGTACTCAATTGCTGAGCCATCTCTGCATTGCCCTGGGCTTATTCAAAAAGACACTCAGTGTTATCTCTATGAAATGGGAGCTTTCAGGTAAGGCTCAGGATGTGGAATGATGCCTGGGACAATGTCTCCCTCAGGATGCTCTCCTGAGGAATCCCATTTTTTCTGTAGCAGTATCTTACCTCAAAGAAATGATACAGGCTTGCTAGCTGAACTACACCCTTCAATGGTTTCATTCTCTTTTCAACAAAGGTAGTGAGAATGACTGTCTTGTGATTTCTGGTATTTCCAGTGGAAAGGAAACAGAGGAGGCCAAGTTATGGCAGAGTTGTCCAGCTGGGCCTTGAACTACAAAAGCACCATAGTTCCTCTTCTTGCTAATGAACAGCTCTTCCCTGGTGCCCATCCCTTTCCTATCCTGGGCAGGTGAGCCTTAAGTTGGAAGAAAAGTCATATTGCTGTGGTAGAAAGGGCATGTGACAGGTGCTGGGTGGGATCCCTGAAGGAAGCCTTTCACCTGTCTCCTCAGTAAAGGGGTGGTGAGTATGTCATCAACATCACATAGCAAGGCATTTGTATTTTTACTGGATGCCATCCCAGACTATCCAGTCAAATCTTGCTTTTCTTTTTCTTCTTCTTTCTTCTTCTTCTTCCTCCTCCTCCTCCTCTTTTCTTTACAGGATTGCAGGTGAATTGCAGACATAGCAGTTTGGGTAGCACTCTTGTAACTCACTGGACTGGGTCTGAAAACTACCTCTCAAGGATCAAGTCTGGCCAGCTGCCTGTGTTTTTAATTCACACTTTGCTGGAACACAGCTTCCCTTATTTATGGATTGTTGGTGGCTGTTTTCACGACCATGGAGGAACTGAGTGACTACAGCTGACAGCGCCTGAAGCATTTGCGTCTGACTCTTTGTACAGGAGCTCTCTGGCTACTCATCAGGCTAGAGACTTCTCACAAAATGAGAGCCTGGTCAGATTTGCTGTGTAAGACGAGAAGGCAGCTGAAGACTGTGAGCATTAGTACTGAGTAAGTAGTGAGTGGTCTGTAGTATGCTTTGAGAGACTGATGGGATTTGGATCTAGGCTCTGTCATCCTCGAAAGTAATTGATGTGTCATGTGCCACTATGTGTCATGCTCCACTCCACATCTATATGCAGCAACATGGCAGAACTTACCTCATGGTGTTGATTACTGGGATAAATGATAATATATGCAAATGAAAGTAAATGACCAACAAAAGGCAACTTCCATGGGAGATTGATGGGCAGAATGAATCCCTACAGAGGCAATGTCTACCAACGCACTCATTGTTTATTCCTTGAAAACCTATTCTTTTATCTGTCTGATTTTCATTTAGTACTTGTTGTATCCTTGGGAATAAGTACTACTGTAAGCCAACCATTTTTAATGTGTACGATCCAGCAATGAGGGTGGGGCAATGAGTGAGACGATTCCTGGAGGAGTTCCTGAATGGACCCCTCATTCTCTGAAAGAGATGCCCTACTTTTCAGACAGTAGGTCTGGATGGGGTGTCAGGAAGCACAGTAAGCATGGACTAGGGTGTCTTAGGACAGACCTAAAACATTTAGGATGGAAGAGCAGAAAACTAAACAAACAATAACAATAACAAAAACAGCTCTTGTGAGGTCCCAAAGTTGTTGAAGCAGTGAACCTCTGAACATTTACTTATGCACTGACTTTATGGAAGACAATGTTCCTAGCAACTTTATTCCTATCCAGAACACCCTAACTCATATATCCAGGGACTATGTTTATACACTGCCACCCCATCTAGGATCCAACAACTGTCAGGTGCTGAGAGCAAATAAAAAAAACGGGTGGAGTCAGGCAAAGCAGGACTCAAGAAGGTCTGGTGAGACACATCAAGGTACAGTGAAGCAGCACTCCACACGTGTGAGGCAGGCAACTGTTACATGTGAGTGCAAGCACATCAGAAATTGGAACCTTATGCACTGCTTGTAGAAATGTAGCTGCTACACAGGACACAATTTTAATCACAGTGAAAATACAGCGATTCTATAGCCTAGCAACCTTACTTTTGGGTACTCTTATCTGAAAGTACAGAATGCAGAGCTCCACAGAAGCACTTGAACTGCTATTCTCCATTGTATCTACAATAACGAAGAAATGAAAGCTGCCTAAATGTCCACCACTGGATGAATAGATGAAGAAAATGTGGCGTATCCATAAAACAGAACATTGTTAGTCTAATAGAGATCTTTTTCACATGCTATTACACAGATGAACCAGAAGCCACAATGCTAAGTGAAATAGTCAGCCATAGGGCACACACTGCACAGCTCCACTCAATTGAAGTGAGATTCACACACACAGAAAGTGGAATAGTGACCATCCAATCCACCACAACAACCAGCAGGGGACAGGAGAGATTGCTTTCCACAGAGTATAAAGTTAGTTATGCATGATGGAAATCTCTAGAGATGTGGTGCACAACAGTGTTTATAGGCAAAACTCCATGGCACCCCTATAATAAAAAGTCATGTTGTTTTTTGGAAACTTCAAAATAAAAGACAGGGTAACTTCTGTTAATATTAAATTTTTACATGTTCCTATGCTCAGATCTGGGAGTGCATTTTCCTTCTAGGTTCTATAAAACTTAATCCAATATCTTGAAAAAATTGTAGGCTATTGTAGCTATATAATATAATTAAATACAGCTTCCTTGCACTTCAATAAATAATGGTAAGGATCACATTTAGAGTTTGAAAGAAAGAGCTCAGTATCCTTCCACCCCTCATATTTTTACTAGATACATCATCAAGACAAAAAGTGTTGGTCTTATTTCAGATATTAATATTTTGAACTAATGAGTAAACGTAGTCATAAAAAAGCCAGAATAAAACAACAAACAAAAAGGAGAGAAAAGCAGCAAGCCAGTGTGGACTCAGTTCTTCCCTGCTTTTCATTCTCCTAATCTGAGCCTCATCCTGACACTCGGGCTCTTCCACATGTTGATGATCACATAGCCTGACCATGCCACCCAAACCTAGCAGGTCTTTTCCAAAGCCAGACGGGTTCTGAGGATCTCCCTAGTTATCTTTATCATTTTCCTCTTGAGGAAAGCTTGTCTTCTGGGGCATACATAAAATAAAATGCAAGGAAGTTCTCTGGGTTGCATGCATGAAAAGATCCCTTAGACTTCACTGCAATAGGGAACTCACGTATTGGGCTATTGACAGGTTTACGCACGTGTGCCAGGACTGGTAGTAGATTCAAAGTGACACAGGTGACTATGGACATGTGGAGGGCTGGGTGTGGGGAGAGCAGAGTTCCAGAAATCAGGACTGATCACTCCACAAAAACAGAAGAAAGTGGTCCTTACTGCAGGAGCAGATCTCAGGAGTTCCCTGTAACCATATCCTGCAAGGCACTCAGAGGACATCATGTTGAGTTACCTCTGCCTCCAAGGGCCAAAGGGCTCTGGAGCCATCAAGTCATGCTTCAAGGCCAGAAGAGGCCATGAAACTTTATCTTACCCACATCTTGCTTTTGGGCAAGAGCAGCAGCCCGAGCCTCCCAGTCACATCAGAGAGTGATGTGTGGTGACGAGCCTCTCAGGGTACAACCCTTTTCTATGAACAACTTAATTGTGTGCTCATTACATACTTCAGAGTCTGGAAAACCTTGATGTTGGCTCTGGATGCCTCACCCCATTCTCATCAACCTTCCTCCAAGACCCCCATCCATGTGGATCCTAATGACCTGGGGGTTGGTTGTGGTCTCCCATTGGTACCAAGTGAATGCCAGCGACTCATAAGCATTTGTTGGGAGTAGCATTTCCCTTGTGACTCCCTCCAACTCCCTTTTCTTCTAACAGTTCCTCTGAGTTGTTCCATCTTTCCAATGGACGCAGAACACTTCTGCTTTCATTGCTAGGCTCATAAGGATTAATTAAGGAATGGGAAATAAAATCTATATCCTGCAAGTTTGCTATATTATGTGTTCAGAATAAACGATTCTTGGCCAAAGTCTTATGAGGGGATTCCCACTTATCCCAACTGCTGTTCTTTGTACACCCTCAGCCATGGAACAAGTACTTTCCCTTCTCTTTGGAAAAACTGAGGCTGAATATATAACTTGACATGCAATTCTGTTAGGATAGATGGAAACTTACAAACCTGAAACTCATTTGCTCTTGGGTAGGAGAGTTAAGAAAATCTGTAGTGTAAACCCTTGCAGGAAAGGGTGTGAAGGGTGGGGTGGATTTACCAGAAGTTTGACTGTGTGCTCTGAAGCCTTCTGGACAGGAAAAGTATAGCCACCCAAGGAAGCAGCATTCCTGACAACCCCTAAAAGGCCACTGTGTGAGAAAACAGCCAAAGAGCAAGAAGTCCCTTGAGACATACTTTCCTTCCCTCCTCTGGAATTACTGCAGCACTAGGCAGGGCAAAGGAGTGATCCCGAACAAACGTTCAGTTTCCAGGTGGGAAGAGAGAGCGCAGGAGACGGTTTCTCCTCCTAGGAAAATCTGGCTATAGTTTTCTCCTGTACTACCCAATGCTTGTGCATTTGTGGATTAGGTGCATACATGCACAGGGCCATGGTGTTGGTAAACCATGATGGTGAGAAGGCAAAGGAAAAGGCTCTGCTTCACAGCATCCTTTCCCAAAGAAACAAGACCTTCTCATCAGCAGCAATCCACATGCCATAAGACTATGGAAAGAGATATGCATGCAATTAGGTTACCGATCCCCATCACCTGTTTCTAAGGGAGACCTGGCAGGAGAAGTGAGCCCCTGAGATGGAGGCTAGTTTAGGTAGCCTAGCTCCAGAGGGCATAGATATATCTTAATGGGTCTCTGGGTGGTTGAAAGCTCTCTTTTTCAAGCCTTTGAAGACGGTGTGAATGACTCCTAGCTAGGTAGAGACAGCCATTCTCTTGAGGCTGCCCGGGGAATCCGAGGCAGAGGTGGTTGGGGCAGGCTCCTCAACGCAGTTACCGAGGTCCAAGAACTCCAGGATGATGTCGCCAAGGCAGTAAATCAAATGTCTGAAAGAAATGCACAGAACCAACTGATAAGAGTGCCTGCCTCATAGAGCTCTCGAAGACGCTGCAACTGTTACCAGCAGCTGCAAAGTCTGCAGCACAGCTGCCATGGAATCAGTGCTTACTGCACTACTGAAAGCTACAGCTCAACAAAGGCAAGAACAGTACTGGAGACCAGACTGTGCAAAACCACATTCTCTGCACAGTGGCATCAGCATGCCATCACTACTCTGCAGAACTTGGGAAGAACTGCTGTACTGTCATTCTCTGCACAGGGGCGTCCACACACAGCACTACTCTGCAGAACTGCTCTTCTGTTGGGAGGAACTGTTGGGATGTCATTACAGCTGACTGTTGTGTCTGATGATGGATCACAGTGAATTTACTCTCTATGAACTGAGTCCTTGAGTCTGAGAGTTGAGAACTTGGACACTGATGGAGGCTTGAGAAGGCAGGTGCTAGGGGATATGATACTTTCTTAAAGCTGTCCCGCCTTAGAGATGGGATCTATCTCCTGAAATGTTCTAGGTTCTAGTCCCTTTATATGATGCAACCCTATCTATATCCCACAAAACAATGACAATCTCTGATCTCAGTACTAATCACAGCTTTGCTGTGCAGCTGGGAACCTGTGCTGAAAGACATCACATAGCCTGAACAGGTCAGGGCATATTCCTGACATAGGAACTGACAAATGTTGGGGAAAACCATTGAGCACACTTCCTCAGCACAGTGCTGAAGTGCTGATGTAATTGTGTAAAGTGGCATTTTATGGAATTTAGCCACAAGGACTGTTCTTGCCTGGAGGTTAGCAGAGCACTTTTAGCAGCTCTTGCTGGGGTCTGCACTGAGTTCTTCCAGACACAAACAGTGACTGGTCATACAGCAGCCTTCTACTACCAAGTCACTGCTCAGAAGCTGGCAAGCACGGCTTTCACTGAGTGTGTGTAGAACCTGGATACTGACCCTTTGGTCAGCACAAGTGCAGACCTATTCTGACAGTGGGCTCTGCCCTTACCAACCTTATACCTGTGACAGCAGACAGCTTTACCTATGCTGTGCTGGGTATTGCATACTCCGGCCTACCTGTTGATGAGGGGTTGCTGGAATGACTCCAAGACCAGACTCCAGCTCAGCCGGCATTTGTTCACCCCCAGGATGTCTACTAAAAAATCTGAAGGAGAAAAATCAAGTAAGACCACTGCGGCCTTAGCATCAAAGAAGAGCATCTCCAGAACTCATGCTAGCCCACAGACTGGCTACTTCTAGCATAGCCCTAAGGTACACAGCCAAATGAAAATACCATAGAACAGAGAGAAGTTGTGAAAAAATAAGGTTTTTAAAAATGTGTAACTTAGAATGTGCCTCAAAGGTGGAGAGATATTTTTGAGGTCAGTGCTTAGCTGGTGAAAAGGTAACTCAAGTGGATTGTCCAGAGCTGAACTCATTACTCTTCCCTGGTTACCACAGCCACAGGCAACAAACGGCCTTCCCTGGCACTGAAAAACAACACAAGAGAAGGCCGTGTTTTTACTATTACTAAGGACACAATTAATCAAGTGTGAGCTCTCAGGAGGCAGCATGCTCTTCTCTAGTCCCCAAATACCATCAGTTAGCAGAGAACTCAGCATCGTTACATGGTAGGAACAGTGTTGAGATCTGCTATTGCAGCAACAGCTTTTACAGAACTGTCCCAGTCTTAAACCCACATGTCTATTCTTTAGTATCTGTGGTCAAAGTGATCCTTCTACTCTCTTCTCATCAAACTTGAGTGAGTGATGGAAGAATCACAGCCGTGGCCATCCTCCCATCAGCTGGAGAAATGGGACCTTAAGGACTCTTTTGGACATGGGGAAGGATGTCAGGCAGCAGTGGCAAAGCAGGATGGGAGGAAAGAATATACATTAGCAGTGAGTATCACAATCTCACTGGTCCCATTACCTGGCAGGATACTCATCAAGCTCTGTAAAGCCTGCTTCTCAGTAGCTGCTTTCTGTGCCTGAGTCCTTCCAGGTCGTGGAAACTTAGGCAACACCCCACCAGGCCAGATAGATTCCCGAAGAAGCCGGAGGTACTGCACCCAGCGCTGGGGACACGTTAGATTAGCCACTTGCACTTCTAGCCACCTGTGGTAGAAGAGAGAAGAAAAAGCCAGGCAATTTCAAGGCAATAGGCTGGCTATCTACCTCTCCTCTCAGACTCATATTTTGAAGTCCCAGCTGTGAAGAGACAGTATTTGTGAGCATAGGCTCTGAGGTAATTAGATCATGGGCCATACCCTTGTGAATGTGGCTGCAGTGTTCTTTCTAAAGAGACTTAAGTCTGCAAAAGAGGTGTTTCATCTTTACCATGTAAGAATATAGGAATGAGATATAAGTCTGTGAACCAAAAAGTAGGCATATGACTGATTCTGTCACTATCTGGACCCTGACTTCTCAGTCCTTAGAAGTGTGAGAAGCGATTTCCATTGTTTACAAGCTTTATGGTATCCACTATATTTTTCCTAGGTTCGTCCTAATAGACTAACAAGAGTATAACTCATGTAAGTAGCCACAGTCAGCAGCAGCCTTCATGATGGAAAACCAAGCCAGCTCAACAAGTAGGACCACACATTTCAAGACAAGCAATTCTGATAACACTGTACCAACCAGGCACTTGCAGAGGAAATGCAAGCGGGCCCCAATCTCAAAGCAATCTTTGGGTTGTACCCAAAGTCTCCTTCTCTCCTGTATTCACTGCCCTGGAGTAAAGATATTGGTGATTTTCACACAATCTCTTTTCTTCCTCCTTGCCATCTGATATGGTCAGGAGGCCTATAAGGCCTTTGTCTTCAGGATGTTCTATACCCTCACACTGCTTCAAGCTCTCTTCTCTGCTTCCACAAAGTCTCATGCAAACACTTACTCCCTGTTGCATGAAACTCTCCTTGAGAGGCCCAGCTCAAGTACTCTCCTCCTGAGGCCTCCTCCGGCACTTGGTGCTGTAGCGAAGGTGTGTAGTTAACATACTCTGGCATATGAATTCCTTTCCCCTGTGTTTAGAGCTTTATGTTTTAACTAGTCAGTACCACAATAATTCAATGTCTTGTACTTCTTCAAAATCCCCAAAGTACCTTGTGGCCCAAGAAATGCTTGCTGAGTGACATCTAGTTTCATCATTATGAAAGCCTTTCCCTTTGTCTTGCTTTCAAACATGATTCAGTAACTCTCAGGCACAGAAAAACCAATTCTGGAGCTCAGCTGAAAACCTGGAAGGTGTATCAACATTATTACGTTTCTGTATTTTTCTCTAGTGATATCAAGTCACTGTTGAGGCCTCCTTAGTATGTATCTCCTTGGAGACAGTCATGGCTATGTTGGTCAAGGATGGACCATCAACCACTTCTCCTTATATCCAGAAAGTTGTTTGGGACTGCACTACATGACAACTCATGCCATTGCTCTTATATCCAAACTACCTGCCAGCCATCCAAGAGAAGAGGGGCTGACAAGGCAAACTTTATTTAACCTCCATTCTTCAGACTGTCTGCATTCCACTCACGCTGGGCATTCCAGTCCAGGGGGCTGCAATCCCCCAAGTCCGGGGCTCACAAATGATTCTAAGAATAGGAAGTCCAAAGGTAACAGCAGGGCAAGAATGGCAAGCACTGATAGAGATCAAGCGCGGCACAAAGCCTCTCTTGCCCAGAATAGCCAACAGGATCGTGCCTGTTATTATTAGGGCTGCATCTCCTTTCACAAGGCTTTTCATTCAGCAGGCCTAAGCCACCTGACAACAGGGATCTAGTGGCAAGAAGAATTCCTGTTCCTGTTTATAGAAGAGCAGCACCCGAGGGAGGTAGCTGCAATGACCTGATCAGGTTCTCTCCAGGGGTAAGGTGGCTCCAGGACTCCCTCTTCCCTGAAAGCCATGTACGTGTTTGCATTTTTTACTAAGGTGAACCATGTGTGCTAGCTCCCATCTAAGAATGGGGGAAATGGGCAAAGGCTTGCTTGCTAACTTGAATCTTCTAAGAGAGTGGTGAATCTTGACACAACACATATTAAGCAGGATGAGATTTAACTCAGCTTCATTCATGTATGCATAGAATAAACCAGTCTGTCTCCTTTCCTGTCTTCTGGGCTGGTAATGTGGTATTCAAACTCTCCTAAGCAACCACAGCATCCACACAATCTTTCCTTATACAAGAGTGCATCTGGGTGCATCAGTCATTTTCTGGGCATGTCTCAGAGATCAGGAGTTTTAGTCTACATTAATTTATCCAGATTTTACTATGGCAAGAATGTCCTTCCTCTTTGCTGTCTCCCACAGGAATTTAGCATCTCATGCACAGATGCAGGGTACAAACAGTGTTTAGTATGCTGCAAAGCATAAACTTATACAAGTCTGACCATAATTCTTCAAATTCTACGAACGCTGGGAAGAAGAATCAAAGCCCAAAATGGTAAAATTCAGCTCCTGGAGACAGGGCTCCAGTTGGTAAGCTAAATATGGGGAAGCAAAGCAGGGGAACTGTCAATGAGGACTGGGACCACCAAGCTAATGCAACAGTCACTGGAAGGCAAGACGAAGTTGAAGCACAGAGCTGGTCAACTGAAGGCCCCAAAGTCAACCCCAGGAATGTCTGAAACAAGCCTAGGGTAAACTGGCAGAAATAGAAAAGAATTCAGGTCTACAAAGAAGAGTTCTAGAGTACATCTCACAGGTCACATGTGGCACATGTGACTTAAATAGCCATTCTTTCCAGACGGTCCTCTTTCCAGTATTTCCTGCAGTCCGCTTTCCCCAGGCCCGCCTCACTTCCTGGTCCTAGTCAACACATCCTCTGTGCTATCCTCTGTGCTAACTGGAGGGCTGGGTGGAATCCCATCATGAACAACAAACACTCCAGTGCTACAGGGAAAAGTGACCAAGCGCCAACTAAGAAGACTGCCATCATAACCACCCTTGCCTAAGCGTCATGCTCCTCAAACACTACTCTGAAGTATCCAAGCCAGTCTCTAAGACATGTTTTAGTATTACATAGGATGTATTTCTAAGCTGTAGATTCAGGTATTTGGTATAATTTGCTTTTCTTGATGTCTACATAGAAACAAACACTAGGAGATTCTAGAAAACAAAGAGGGATGAGATTCTAGACCCAGGTTCCCTTTCTTTTATTCTGTCATTTTTCTCTAAGCCCATTTATTTAAAATTTTTTTCGAGATTTTATTTTATTTATATGGGTATTTTACATCCATGTGTATCTGTGTACCATGTATGTGCAGGGTCTGTGGAGGCCAGAAAAGGAGGTTTGATCCCCTAGGATTGTAGTTAGAGCTGACAATAGGGCACACCATGTGGATCCAGGGAATTGAACCTAGATCCTCTGCAAGAGTGGCCAATGCCCCAACCCCTGACCCACCTCTCCAGCTCCACCCTTCCATTTCTTTATCAAACTTTAACCCCCTGAGTTCTACTGGGCTCACTCTGAAATCAAGCTACCTACCTGTCACAGGGAAGGCAGACATGAAGGAGTGATCAAGAAAGCATGATCTTGTGACCCTTCATTTGTTCCTTTCTTCTCTCTATTGCATACATTTTCCTATTCCTTTGAAATTTTCTCTTTAAAAATTATTTTCTTGTTTACTTATGTGTACACGTAAGTGCATGTGGATATCCAGAGAGGCCAGAAGAGGACTTTAGCTCTACTGGGAACTCTATTGGTTGTGAGCCACCTACATCGGTTCTCTGTGAGAGCATCAAGTCCCCTTGACTTTTGGGTTCTTTCCAGCCCTGTCTTATTCATTCGTAACACAGCGAAGGAAAAGTTAAAAAGAGATCTGTATTGCTGTAGCTCCCTTAAGTAAAGGGATGAACTGATGGACTGAAGCAGGGTCTCTAGCCTCATGTAACCCAGACCGGCCTTGACATGTCATCTTCCTACCTTTACCTTCTGCTGCTGGGACTGTGTCTCTTACCCTCTGGTTAACTAAATCTAAAGTTTCAAGGTGGCTATAAACACACACATCTCTCTCACCAGTTATCAGAAGTAACTTCTGCTGCATCACTTACAACACAAATACCATTGTTTATGTAACACAAGACGCCTGAAGTAAGCACACTGGAATAAACGGTAGAGGGTAGAGAATAGCCTCCAGCAGCACCGGCTTTATTTCCCATCACTATTCCGGGTCTGATATTTGATTTAGAGAGGCCTTTTTCTGTCACTCTACCTTTATCCCTCCACTCTCCAACCCCCACTCACAAGCTTAGTCCGTCAAGCATCTGGGAATGGAAGACACCAAAATAGCAAATAACATGACCAAAATTCAAAATGAAACAAATATCAATAACAAAAAAGGACAACCAAGAGACTGCGCTGGGACATCTGGGACAATGGAGGGGCTTCTGCTTTGCCAGATATGAAAGGGGGGTATGAAAATTAGGGCTTGCAGCTACAGAGGAATGAACGTTACTCCATGTTCAGAAGAACCTGGTCTGAAATAACTACAGAGAGAAATGGAGCAGGGGCTAAAACGGAGACAGTTTAATACCAGGGCTTAGGACAGCACTTCAAGGTTAGTAGAAGGTCACAGCCCATCAAAACAGCAGAATCAAATCTCCTAAGGGAGGGGAGAAGACATTAGAGATGGTGTCTAATGGAGATAGTTGAATTCTCCTCTCACTTCTTGTCTAAGAGAACTACAGGCTAAGTGAGGGAAGGTCCTAGATTAAATGACTAAATGGAAGAGAAATGACGGTGAAGTCATGAAACAGAAAATATGTGTATTAGTAATATTCTAACAAAAATTCCTAGTGTATTTTGAATGAAAGAAATTAGAGATCTCTTAATTATCTACTGCGCTGTACCCCATAGCTCAAGATACTCCAACCTTACTGAAAGGTATCAAGTACAGTTCAAAGAAAAAGAGAGAAAGGGTGATCAGGTTAAAGCTGACCTTTAATGAGCTGTTCTTCTGTTTATGGACATTTACTACCATTTGAAACAGACCTACAGTATATTAAAAGTGGCGAATCACCATAGGACCCTTGAAGGAAAATTTTTAACCATATACTTCCTAATGGTTTGACTACTAATTCTTCATCGTGAGGGCTTTTCTGGGTATTAAGAAGTACTCAACTAGTATCTCAGTCCCTCTACCTAACTAGATAGTAGCTATGACAATCAAAAGTACTCAGACATTGCCATACACCCCCTCAGAATAACATGGCTCTGGTTGAGAATAATTACCCTAGACTTAGGGTTGTTTAGATTTAATATATTGGGCCACTTTCACAGTAAGTTTTAAGAGTTCAGCAGTTTAACACATTTAGTATATTTCAAATAGTGGCTGGACATCATTAGCGAATGTGTTATCATTTGTAACAACAATTTAAGAACTCAAAGTAGAAATTGAATAGGAAATATACAAGTGTATTATATATTTTAGGATAGTTTTGTTTGTCTCATGCATGCACGTGCCTACATGTATAGAGATTAAATATGTATGCATATCTTTATACATGTCTGTACACAGGTGCATTCAGTAAAATTTTCAAGTTAAAATTTATTTCTTCCTGTGGATAGAAGTTTTCAGAAAAGTTGCAGTACAATGATCTAATATAATGGACTAGGAATTCCGAGAAAGCCTAAGCCATTTTTCATTTCCTAGAAATATCAGCCACCTCACAGTGGCCTGTAAATTATCTACTTAGCACGCTGAGCACTGGCTCACTGCTCAGGAGCACTAATCTATAGAGAGGGAGAGAAAGCAGGCCCTGGGGAGGCATGGTGCGGACCCAGGTCTTTCCCATTAAGAAACGGCTTTTGCCGTTTCACACTTGATAGAGCAGCTTCTTTCCCAGATTCCTTTCTCAGGCCTCTTTTCCTGTGATGGCCGCTTCTTATGTTTATTCACAATCTCTGTTGTCAGCTGGCAGCTTTACACTTCTCAGTCTGATAGCCAGCCAGACGCAAGTTCCTCGGCTGTGTCTGAGAAAGTTCAACATTGCTGCCCTCTGACTGTGTATTTAGGTCACTAACCTTTCCTGTCTTCTATAGGAGAAGAATGAGGAGGAAATGAACTCTGAGGGTGAAGAGCTCCAGCTTCTTCCTCCTATACTTATTGTGAGGTCTGAAATGGCTTACTGGGTATGTATAAGCCTTCTGTGATTTCTGCTTCCATGGTTTAGATCATGGGTCTACATCTCTAAGTCAAGTCATCAAAAGAAGACCTAACCCTCCTTAACACTACAACTATCTAGGGAAAACAGGCAATGGCTTTATAAAACATAATTTTAATAAATCTTTCAGAATTATAGGCAATATATATTTAAGCTTATTTTGTATGTATAAGTATATTGCCTCCATGTATGTCTGTACACCACGTGTGACTGGTACCTGCAGATGCCAGAAGAGGAGATCAGATCCCCTGGGACTGGAGTTACCATCATGTAGGTGCTTGGGATCGAACCTAGGACTTCAGAAGAGCAGCAAGTGCTCTTAACCTTGGAGCAACCACCACTATTTTCTTTTTAATTAAGAATCTATAAATCATAGATTAAGTTAATATATATTAAGAATTCAAGGATCTTAAGCAAAGAACTTCTAGAAACCTTCTGTTGAACTGTAGAGAAGATCTTTCTCAGTCTGACCAGTTCTACACAAGTAAATGTTGAGAACCAATAAGAAGCCTTTAGAAGTGGCTTACAGAAATAAACAATTTAAGAACCAGAAAGGAACTTATCCTATCCAACTTCCTTTTGAAGCAGAGTCCTGCTCTGTAAGTTCAAGGCATGTTGTTGTCTTGTCTGTTGAGTCTAGAAATAGGCATTTATTTTACTTCAGGCATTCATTAGCAATGTGTCCTTAGGGAAGCTTAATCAAAAGCATAAATTTAGTATATTAGAAGTGCTTTTTAAACATTGTCTCCTTGTGAATCTACTCCTTTGTTTTAGATTTATCCTCTGGGTTAACAGTATTAGGGCAAATCTATCTCTAAAGATGGTACATTATAGTTTTAATTCAGTAATTATTCCAGTCTTACTCTCTTCTATAAGCTATATAGACATGACTCTTCTAGCCTCAAAGCTGGGCACCCATCAACCACCTAATGATATCTTGAATGATGGAGAAAAATGAACCACTTCTCATCTTGGCTCCATCCTCTAGATTTCTGCTGCTTCAAGATTCCTTTCTTAAATTAAGAGTACCCAGAACCAAATATGCCTGAGAGGTGACCTGACCTGCTGCATGTTGGGAACAGAGCCTTTTTTGATCTTGATGCTGTCTGTCAGTTGACAGTTTACAACTATGCTGACGTTTGGGCATACACAAGCACTAACTGACACTGCCTTTGCAGTCAACTAAAATCGTTAAGTCCACATATGTACATTAAAAATATTAAAAGCTTGTCATTAAATCTGTAAATGTGCAATATAAACATGTAGGAGTCAGGTATGGTAACACATGTCTGCAGTCCCAGAAAGGAAGGTAGAAGGAGGGGATGTGAAGGCCCAAGCCTATCTGTACCATGTAGAGAGACCCTGTTTCAAAGAAACAAAAAAGAAAAAAAGAAAATTTAAAATTTAGCTTATATGTATGCCATCCAAATTCTATTTTGTGGTCTTAGGTAATTATGCCAACCTTTCAAATATTTTTGAATATTCATTTTGTCATTCCTCTAAGGTTGGGTTGTTTCCAAAATTACTGATGAAAAACACTGAAGAGGGGAAGGGAGGAGCAATTCTCCATCACTAGAAATGGCTTCCCAGGACAAAAGCATCAATTTACCCCACCCCACCCTGAGTGTGTGTGGTGTGTGTGTGTGTGTGTGTGTGTGTGTAAAAACCACTTGAACTAGCCACAAATTACTTAAAAGTGCTAACTGATCCTGGTCAAATATGTTCATCTTTATCTATAGACATATCCTAACCTGTTGAAATCCAGACATATGTTACCATCACTATTTCCTTTCACTGTTCTGTCAAAGAAGTTGCCATAACTAGGCAGGACATGTGCCTACAGAATCCATTCCACCACCTTGGATTCACTGTTTCCTTTCCTGAGTGTTCAGAAAACATTTGAGTCCACAACTCATATCTATATTTTTAAAGGAAAGACATTTGTCCATCTGCAATCCATCCTTAAATGATCATTTCTTACTGACCTTGGATCTCTAGTGGTAAATACAAATTTATCCAGTTTCACAGACTGGACTTATCTATGTTAGGTACATGGATTTGAAACTGGTTAAGCCAATTGTGGTGGTGCATGAAGGGAGCAGTTGCTGAAGGGGATGAGCTGAGGGACTCACAAGTTCCAGGTTAGCCTGAGCTGTATCTACAGCCTGCAAACACAGCTCTGGGGTAGAATGCTTGCTTATCATAATCATGGCCTGGTTCGATTCTCAGTACAAAACCCAAACAGACAAAATACTTTAAAAGCTCTACTATGATTTCCATTTTTATTGTAGCTTTCAATTCTATCTTCATCATGTTCACTCTTATTAGATCATTTTCCTTTTAAAGAAACCAAAACAGAGATTAAAGAGCCTAGAATATAGTCCCATTTGTTTGTTGTGAATGAATAAATGCTTTCTCAATGTAAGCAGCTGATAGTCTAGCATCTATCCCAAGCAATCAGCATGACTCTGAAATCAAGTGCTGGCTCTTTTAAGAAGCCATTCTTTCCTGATTTTTATCAGCCTTAATTTCTTCTACACACTAATGTGCTGGCCATTATTCTCATCAGTGCCATTGCTATTTGGTCTGTATGACTTAGTCTATGTCCTCTCTCTAACTTCCAGTGTTCCTCTAGAATCTGAAATCAATATTGATCTTAGACTCACTTGATGTCGACTCTTCTGTTTTCCCTCATTAGAGTTGTGTGTTTAATTTGATCACATGCTTACTTAACCTCGGATTTGCCACAGCTTTTTCTAAGTGCCAAAAGAATAAGACTTACAACTTGGAGGGCAGGGGTTTGACCTCCTCATTAGGCTGTTTTCTGGAGCATTTAGCATAATAGTGACAAACACATAATAAATGGTCAACTATTTAACTCAATTCTGTTCTAGAACTTTCATGAATACTTCTAGTGCCACTATTTCAATTCCATTGGTTATATAATTCATAAAGCAGTATGCTTTAAAAAAAACCCACTCTTTTTTGTTTCTCTATGAATCCCAGTATCTCTCATCCACTTCTGTTTTTCCCTGTGAGGCAGCTGTTTTCCAGCATTACTTTATCTATTGTCTTTATCTCCTCCTTTGTCCTTGAGAGGCGGTCTCCAGCAAAGCACAGTTCCTGGTATCTGTGATCAGAACCCACCTGAGTTACTTTAGATGCTGGCACCAAACACAAACTAGGTGTGGTGATACACACTTGTAATCCCAGCACTCCGGAGGTAGACGCACAGGGTCAGACCTTCAAGGCTATCCTCAGCTATGTGCTGAATCTGAAGCACTATCTCAAACAAACAAGCAAACAATCCACAAAACAAAAACAGGCAAATATATTATCTAGGCCTTAAGTTTTCTATCTATAGTCTAGTAATTATTAGCAACAGAGCCAGTGTTTCTTCAAGTGTAATTCATTTGTATACAGGTCAGATCTATTGATTTAGTCAGCGACAGTCTTTCAATCACAATCTGGACACACCATTTGAAAGATTCTGTCATTCTATCTGTTATAGTCCTCAACTGACAAGTCAGAATCTCTGTAAAAATCATTCTTGACTTCTTGTCCTCAACCCCACTCCCAACAGTACACATCTAATTGAACTGACTCTACCATCTCCGCATCTCATGGGCCTGCCACCTGCACCATCCTGCTGGCAGTGGCCCAAGCTGAACTTCTCAATGTTTATCTCTTTCACTTTAACTCCTTCCTAGTTTGTCTCATCTCCCTGGCTCCAGCTTTGCCTCTTTCCATTAACTGTCTGCAGCACTGTTAAAGTCATTTTTCCAAGTTACCAAAAATGATCATGTTGTCACGATGTATGTTTGTAAACTGCATCCCATCAAGTGATAGACAGATGCTATGCTCTTCATGAGACTCTGCATGAGTTAGCTCTCATGTCTTGTACATGGTACATCCCGAACCAGTTAGCTCCCGTGAGGACCAGATGGCTTACACTTCCCACTGCTCTGCTTGGTGCTCTGCACCGTCACATCTGCTGTAACGCCCTACTCTTCCAGGTCTGCTTCGATGTCACCTAGTCTGGGAGCCTTCCCTGGGTGCCTCACAGCTGTCTGCTTCATCCTTCTCTGAGTCATGCAGAATTCCTTTAAAAGCCTTTATTTTACATCAGAACTCCTCATTTATAAGTTTGCACCTCCAGTTGGATAACCAACTTCCTCTTGTGGGGACTTGGAGGTCTTTTTAACGCATCTTTAATCACTACATTTGAAACAGAGTAGCTGAGCAGTAGATATCAGTTCATACATGTAGTGGGGAAGCCACAGGTCTTAAGAGTATGACCACAGCACAAAATTAGCTCTGTATAAAGCATATTCCCCAATATTTAAAGAAGAAAACAAGTGGTAAGCTTTTAATTATCCATGCTTCTGGTGGAGGACAATGACAGATTTAAAGTACTGTGGACAAGGTATGGCAGTGTAAACTTGCAATTGCATCACTTTGAGGCTGAGGCAAGAGTGAGGCCAATGTGGGCTACAAAGTAAGACTGCCCCAAAGCACACAGATAAGCCGGCATGGTGGCATTCAGTTGCAATCCTAGAACTTGGGAAGGTGAGACAGAAAGAGTAAGACTTGGAAGCCAGCCTGGGCTACATGGTGAACCCTTGATATGAAAAACAAAACAAAACAGAAACAAAACCCCAAGAGACTATATACAATACAGAAATACTTTGTATTTACATTCCATATGTAGTTACATAAATGTCTGCTCATAAACCTTAGCTTTACATCCCTAATAATGACCCTTTTTAAAGCTAGCAGTCAAATTAAAATGTAGGCTGAACACCAGCTGCAAATGGGTGCTGTCAGGAGTCTGTGATAATAAGTCAGCTGATGGAGAATGAGGAATTTATCATGAATAATCCATGCAATGGGCAAGTCACACATACTTATGCATCCCGCTGGAAGGGACAGGAGGTGAAAGGCAAGAGTTAGTGGCCCAGCCATGCCTTCTTTCTGCACATTATAAATCTCAGAGAAGGGAGACAGCTGCCGGCTGACTGCCTACGCTTGCTTCTGTTGGTTTTCTTGGCAAATGAGCCCTGAGGACAGAAGGGGCTGAAAGTCAAACACATAGGTCTATGATGACTAAGTCAGCCCTGGGTTTTGGGAAGTGCCGTTCATGGATGGAACAACACCAAGCTTCTTCCAACCAATTTTGTGAAATAAGAAAGAAGAAAAGAATGAAGCAGGATGGTGATAGGGTGGGGACACAGACAAAAATCAAAAGCCGGGATCCCTTTCTAACAAATATGACATGGAAAGAAGACACTTATATATCTTGAGTTTTGGGAGAAATAAGATGGAGCAAAGGGTGATCTGCAGACATTCTTCCAGATTTGGGCACTGTGACATCTTTAAGACTTTAATTTGAAAGCGTAGTACATATGTCTAGTGTACCTCTGAAGACAGTCAAGCCTTCCTGCCACCATTTGTTAGGAAGGCACTGCATAACTACAAACACCTCTGGCTGGCTTGACTTCTTAGAAGTTGAATGAACTGAGTTTACGTCTCTGTCTTTTTAAAATAGGAAAAATCTTATACTCTCTTCTTCACAAGATCAAGTGGAAAAAATGAAAAAAAAAATCAATGTTTTTGAAGATGCTGTGCTTATGCATGTGACAGAAAAAATGCCCCCTTTTGATCTTTGTGACAACCACTACGAGACCCAGAGATCAGGACAGCAGAAGACAGTGAGCTTTGTACTTCAGGCCTCAGTTTTCCTCCTTCCCAGCAGGGTCAAGGAAACAAAGACAGAAACAGTAAGCCAGTAGACAGTAAGGAAGTAAGTGAGTAAGTAGTAAAGAGTGACTAACCAGATTGGAGAGAAGCCTGTGGAGTTAGGGATAACATGAAAATTATGTCAGAACCTTCCCAAAGCTTAACCTCTGTATCCTAAACAATGACACTTTCATTTTTGAGACTAGAAGATGCACACTGCCTCTTTCCATCTCCCCAGCCCCATGTGAACTGCAGGTCTGGCTCATTCACAGTCCCTAGGGTTATCCCGAGCCTGCCCTTCTCCGCGGTGTGCAAAGGCAGGGAGGTGGCTAAGAAGGCAAGGGTAATTAAAAGAGCCACCCACTCAGAAGAAAATGGAGTCAGCCGAAGGGGAAAGGGCAGTGAGAGGGTGCAAAGTCCTTAGTACTGGAGCAGCAGGAAGAAAGGCAAGATACAAAGGAAAGAAGAAGCTGTAATTTAGTGGTTGTCCTGACAACCAGAGTCCCTATTGCTCCTAGCAACTTTAAC
Organism: Arvicola amphibius; assembly: GCF_903992535.2. Lineage (NCBI taxonomy): Eukaryota > Metazoa > Chordata > Mammalia > Rodentia > Cricetidae > Arvicola > Arvicola amphibius. The sequence goes on along the minus strand of NC_052049.1, from coordinate 98,836,098 downwards.
TCACTGGGAGTGCTCCCCTCTTGGTTGAGGGCATGATCACCACTGGAGGGAAGAAGAAAGGACACAGAGGGAGAAGAGTAAGTAATTATGAACTCTTTATTAGAAGGGGAACCTTCATGTGGAAGAGTTAGAGTGTGCACAGGCAGGATGTGGAAGAGAACTCCCTGGGACCCTATTTAAATAAGCAGACACAACAGGGCTTTAAGTTAGGCAAAGAAAATGGCCACAGAGGCTGGAAAAGACCAGCCTTGAGAACAAAGATCAACAGGAGGAGATGTCCACTCGAAAGAAACAGTAGAAATACAGGCAGGGGAACAGGAGAGAAGAAAAAGAACTGGGTGGGGATTCACCTGGGGAAGTTATTTAATAGCACTGGCTTTTGCTTTCCTGTCTTTAGGATGATTTCCAAACCTTCTCAAGTCAAAGGCTATGCTGACACCAAGGAGAGACCCCCAGGATACAAGGACAGCATGGTGGCAGCTCCAGAGTCTCTGATAACCAGCTGTAGTTAGAAAACGTGGGAAGTAATGCATAAAATTCAAGAAGAGAAACCCCAGCGGAGAGAGGAAGGGGCTACCGGGGGCCAGTCTTGACAGGCATTACACAGGGAGTCTCCCTCACAGCCAGGCTTAATTCTCCCAGAGAACTGCAGTCCGCCGGCCCTGACATTAGAATGAGAGTAAAGCATAGTCCTCGAGTCCATATTTCTTCCTTCCCTGCTCCAAAGTCAAGCTTTCTTCCTGTACAGGGCACTTGATGGCAACTCTAAGGACATAGTAAAGATCAGAATGGAGCTGGGGGTTTAGTTCAATGGCAGAGCATTTGCCTAACTCATGGGATGCTTAATCCTCAGCATCTGGGTTAAGGAGGGATAAAAAATGTGCATTAACATTGATTGCTTCTCTAAGGTGAGCTAATAATAGTGAGCCACAGGATCTCAATACCTGGCTGAAAGAAATGAGAAATGTCCATGATTATATCATAGTCTCCTAAGACAGTAGCATCGGGCAGTCTGGCCCCGATGGTCTCTACTTCAGTCAGATGTATCATCATGTACACTAAAGCTTTGGGATCCCAAAGGGCTTGAATGTAGGTGATCTCATAGAGGACCGGCAAAATTCTTCCAATTCGGGTATACAACTGGCTCATTATTACCACATCTCTAGTTTGTTCTGTTCTGAATGCATCAGCCCCAGCACGGAGTTCATAAGGGACAGAACCCACTCAAAAGGGCATCTCTGACAGGCCTGAGCAGAGAAAAATAGCATGCTGAGGACCCATCAGAAGGGAGGGAGGAAAAGGAATGTAGACGAAGAAAGAAACTCAGCTTGTTTATGTCACTGGCACCATGGAGTGGCTTCTGAATTATGGAGCAAGGCTTGGGCATTATCACTAGCTAAGGCAGGAGAACTTCTACTGCAAAATAGTTCTCAAAAACGAATGGGTATTTTTAACCTGCAGCGCCACCTGGTGCCTATAGGGAGAATTCTGGTACTCATTTTTCCAAGTTGCAGATGTGCACTCACCATTCAGAGAGCCAGGTTAAAACCATTCAAAATATGAGATACTTTCTGTTTAAAAGTACAAGTAACGTACTCTATTTAAAAATGTGTCACCATTTGAAATACTACTTAGCTTATATGATGCCTAACTTATAAGGTCCAGCTCCAAACACGTACCTTTCTCTAGTAAGCCTTCCTAAAATTTATTCCATATTAGCTTTCCCCTAAATGACCTATTTAGAGAACAGTTTAGAGAGAGTGAGGTGAAGTGACTTGTTTTCTAAGTCACACAGGTAGTGAGACATATGGCAGGATTTAAATTTGGATCTGTCTGATTCCAATGTCCACAACCATTCTTTCTCTGTAGAGAGGGGGAATAGACAGCATCATAACAGGACATGCTTCCAGACAGGATAAGCTCACTGGGTCCTCACAGTGGGGTCAAGATAGTCAAGGGCACTGTGCTTTTTTGGAAAGTAAAATGGTACCGTTGTGGTAGATGGCCTGAAAGGAAAGCCTCTGTGTGCAGGCACAACCATGGCTCTGGGTATCGGCGCTGCCCAATCCAGCTGGGGACTTCCTGTGAGGGAAGACTGGGGAGATTCTGTTTCTCTGGGTACCTCTTGCCCCCAGCACTGCTGAAGATGCTTGGCATTCTCACTAGTGATGAGCGAGGTACTGGAATAAATAGAACTGCATGTGACCATGCACATCTTCTCATTTGACATAAATCCAGTCGGTGTCTTCTAGGTGTCAGTCAGATGAAGGTGAGGACACAACTCTGAATAGGACAGCCTTTGTCCTCAAGGATCTCACACATTCAAAGCTATTGTCAAAACCTCAGACTCCCAGCTTCCTTCTTATGGTTGCACTTAAGCAACAGCTACCAATAATGTGGCTAGTTAATGAAAGTCTCTTTGAGTTTATGCCTCAGTATTCTGCTTTTCCCCTTCATTTTCTAATGATTGGGCTAAATGACAATTTAAGAACATATAAAATACACAAAAGAACAAACACAATTCACAGGCAGAAGGTATTCGGTTACACATCTATCACAAAGTTAAAGACACATTAAGTAGAGATTCTCATATGTAATAGGATAGGGCATGGTGTCTTTAACATAATGTGAATTTAGAGCAAGTTATATCTCCCCAAATGCAAGGCAGACAATGTATATGGTAGACAAAACTGCTGGGGTCCCTCCTGGCCCAGTCCACAGAGGTCAAGGGCTTCCCTTCAACATTCCTCGTGGAGGAAGCATGACATGAAACATTCCTTCTTCTCAAGGAGACACTATACAATCTGAGCAAAGCTATCACTGCAAAGACAAATAAACAACCCCCAATTTCAGCGCCTTTAGAAACAGCCCAAGTCAATGATACTTGTAGGCTTGAAATAACCTAACACAAGAAAGTGAAGACTTACTTGCTGAAAAGGTTTCGGGGCTCTTCCAAAAGCACATACTTTTTCTAAAGAAGCTGTAGCAGGAAGAAGTCAGGTGTGAGACAAAGACACTGGAGCTGTACTGGAAGGTGTGAAGTCACAGAATAAAGGGACACAGCACATGTGTGGCTGACTCTGAACTGTTTGATATTCTTTCTCCAGTTGTGAACAGGGTGTAGAATGGAAACACTAGGAAGGGATAATCTCTGGCCCAGCAGTGCTTCGAATTAAGTCAGAGCCTGCTGATGGAGACAAGTGTATGTGGTACCATCAGATGCATCTGACCCAGAGACCAGTCTGGGGAAAAGCAAAGACTAGATTTGACTAAGAGTCTGGGACCTAGGTACTGTTTTGTGAGGAAGTTTGCACACAAGAGAGGCAGGCAGTGTGAGTGGAAGGAAGTGCGTAACAATTTCCTCACCTGCAAAATGTGAGCATGCATGCCTATCTTACAGAACTGCACATCAGTGTATATGGTAAATAGGCGCACCTGCTATAGTGAGTATGTAATAATGTCAGCTCCTTCCTGCTGTAATTGCTTGTATCCTTTTGGGGTCAGGCCTTCAGTTTCTCTTAATAACTACTGTCACAAAGGCCTCTTGGGTTGTAACATGCACACACACACTGAGAAAGAAACCTTGAGTGGAGCTCTACCCCAGTAACACCTATAACTCTGAAGTGGCTTAAGAGAACAGCAGGAGGAGTGTTCATATCAGCCATTGCCAATTGTCCTTAGGAGCAAGGCTATCCCACTGGGTAGCCTACACTCCCTAGTAGTCCCATGCTGTCACCACCTTCTGGACTTTCTTGGGAGATGGCATGTTGAACAACACCTTTCCTGAGAGGACTCCATGGCCTAGCATAAGCTTTAGAATTGCATTTAATATTGAATTTCCAGGTTTACTGCTGTTGGATTTCTTCAACCCCCATGTTCGTTTCTTCTTTTTGCTATACTTACTTATGTATTCTTTACTCTCCTCTACTTCCTACCTCACTGAGTTGTTTTTCCCTACTGTGTCAGGTAATTCCATCTCCATATATCCCAGACACATAGACACACACTCATTTTCTCTCTCTCACACACACACTTTAAGAAATCTAGACAAAGATGCCAGGAATGTGTCTGCTGGACTTTTGACATAGGGTCTGATGCCATCTTCGGGGCCATGGGGAGGGCAGAGTCATGGACATGGCATTCACGTACTATGATGCTGGCTTGGCTCCTATTTTTATCGTGGCATGGCTCTGGGCATCTAGGCAGGGAGCTGGTCCAGCTTCTTCTCATTCCTTTACTCTCTACATCAGGGCTCCAAAATAATTTTACCCCTTACCTTGGCTGGGTCTTTCTGCCCCAAGCCTTCTACCATCAATGGGGCACAGTGCATCTCTCCTTCCTTCAAACCCAGACTAGCTCTGAGTACTTTTCCAGTTTCCTAAATCCAGCTCTGATGCATACAGGGAACTGTTGTATTTCTTATGTTTTCAGACACGAGAAGTTTGCACAAGCTGGCTTCATCGTTCCTTGGCTTAGACTGCTATCCTCACTCCCCTTTCCTCCCAAATAAGGAGCTCTCCTCGTTACATAATTGGATGTTCCCAGCACAGAAGCTGACATGAGGTTAGCCACGCATGCGTGCAAGACTTGCCTTTGACTTAACGATACCTTTTTTGGGCAACTAACTTCTCTTGAGCCTCCCTCCCCCTACTCCCTCCACACCATCAACAATCAAGGGAGATTTATAAGCCTGGCACAGATTAGAACTCCTCCGAAGTTGGCTTGGAAGGAGGGGTCACGGGGTTGGATTTACTCTGTCTCCCCTGCCCCGCCTTTGCAGGCTACAGAGAGTGCGCTTACAACTTGGCAGGAGTCCCTGGAGTCCAGGGCAGTTCTGTATATAGGTCTTTTAAGGGAGCAGGGAGAGTAAAGGAAGCTGGAAGTATCAGAAGGAAGCGTGAAGCATGTCTGCTTGGAGACAGCGAGCTGGGGGGTGGAATGTAAGGACATTTTAGGGGGCATGGCACCGACATCTAGGTGGCTATCCTATCCTGGATGCCCAGACTGTACAGTGGTGAGGAAAAGTAAAGCTGCAACAGCAGCTGTCTGTGGCCAGTGACAACCGCCAGGCTTCTTAAAGCACACAAAGGACAGGAACTCAAGCGCTCTGAGGTTTCAGATGGAAATGTGGGAGTTGGTCATGGGGACACTAGATCCTCATACATCATCCCTTGTAGTGGAGTCAGGGTGGGCATGTTGGGTGTGTGTGCTGCTGCTCCAGGAGGGATCCAATTCCCAGCTTCTTTGCTTACCACACAAACACCTTTTTAAAAATAAAGTCCCTGGTCTATCCAGGGAAGAGATGGAGGCTCATATCAGAGGTTCTCCTTGCTCCATGTAGACATGGACATCCAGTTTGGAGTCTATGAATACCTGATAATCTCTCCCAAGGGAACATTCCCCACTCTGAGGAGTGATTTTTGGGGTGATTCTTGACCCTTGAAACCATGGTGCAAAGGTCTTATCCTGAAAGTTAAGAAAATCACTAAAGATTAAAAGTGGAAAAATGTGTTTTAGATTCTGCATATGTTATTTATGAACTTTATGGTTTAATAACTCAAATTCCTTACAAGCCATAGATTTCTCATGTTAGAGGTGGGGATTATAATACCTCTTTCACAGAGCTCTTTAAAGGGATTAAACTATAAAATATTCTCAAAGTGACACATATAATGTCTGAGTGAATTAATCTCTCAATAGACATTAGCCGCATAGTAACTACACTTATGCCAAGAAGATTACCCATTGTGATACTTGGATTCTGAAGTGAGCCCTGTTTCCTTCATATCACCACACATCTGGAGACTTGTTGACGGAAGACTATGGGTCATAAGGGGTCAGATTCCTAAAGTTTTTGGGTGCAGGAAAATGTTCCATTCTTCAAAGGCCATAAACCCTGCCTGCCCCCTTCCTCTTATTAAGAAAGCGTCTAGAACATTATAAAACTAGAACGGATTCTGAGAAACAAATCAAAAACACTACAAAAAGATGGGGAAATGATTAATAGGCCATGAGAGGTCCTTGCGGCCCTTGAACTACCAGTGAAGGAGCAATTTCTCAATCTTAGCACTAGAGGCATTTGGGAAGAGTATGTCATCACTGTGTGTGCACTGGGTAGGGGAAGGAAGGAGTGCAGTGGGGGTGCTCTGTGTAACATAGATGCAAAGCAGCATCAATGGTCTTCACCACCAGATGCCTGCCAGGAGGTGTTTCTACCCTCCACCCTACTGTCTCCAATGTTGCTAAATGTCCCTGGGAACAAAAGAACCCCATTGAGAATCACTGCTTTGGGGAAAATGGATAATCTATATAATATACTATCAGAAGAGGACGAGCAGAGAAGAGGATTCCTCAATTTCAGGGGAAGTGAGAGTGGATGCCATTACAAGCTCCACAGAACAAATGAAATCTGGTCTTCAGTATCTGAAAAATGTTTATTACTATGTCAAACATGAGAGAATGGGGGAGGTCATAATAATGGATAAGAAATCAGCCACAGGAATCTCTAATTCATAAATTTTTCAAGTCACCTGTGAAGCCCAGACAAAGCTAAGATGCAAGTCTGAGTTTCTCTCTCTGTTTAACCATCCTGTAAGCACTATGTCCTAGTAAGAGAAATGCTCACCGCACAAAGGTGAAAAACAGAACATATGCATAGCGACAAAGATTCATACCATACAACAGATTACAGACAAGCCAGAAACCATAAGCCACAGAGAGACAGAAGACACAAGAGAGAAATGGAAAACTGAAGTCTGGGTTCACTCTTGGTCAAATGACTCCAAGGAGAAGTACTTTGATTACTTTTCTTAATGTGACACCAACACATGCTTGGTGACTGAAATAGTCACTAATGTATTTAAATTGACTGCATTTTGGTGCCCTGTGTGAGAAATCTCTAATGTGTTAAACTCATGTGCTAAAACAATCAGACTGAGTTAAAGTACTCTAAGAACACAGGCAATGTCTCTAATTCAGTGTGCTAGATATGTCAGAAATCTTAGAGAATTGGATACATTCAAACTTTGGTCAACGTGGTTACTAAAGGGCTTCTATAGGGGCTTCTTCCCCATACCCCTATATTAAGGAATCTATCTTCTGCTGAGTTCATGGGTTCCTTGGATGTGATATTACACCTTCCTAGTATAGAAACAAGTTTCATGTCCAATTTCTTAGCAAATTGAGGCTCATATGTGACAGAGAGCTCAGCAATCTTACCTTTGAACTAGAGTTCCAAAAATAAGGCGGAAGAACTTCTGCATGCTTTCAGTACACAGCCATTTCCACTGCTCCATTAACAGCAGCAGGATCAGATCCAAGGCCGTGTCGGCTAACTCTGTCTCTGCTCCTGCGGGACAAAGGTATCACAAGTAACCCTTCCTCTTTCAGAGCTTTAGGTAGTAGCCAGGTCTTCTCCAGCTTCATGCCATCATCTTAGAGTTTTGAGATCCCTCTGCACAACATAAATCAAGAAACACGTATCTAGAACACTGCGTTATATGCTCTGTATGGTTTTCCAAATTTTTTATGTTCTGATACTCTGTCTCCTCTCCACAGGATTTTTTAAAAAATCTTATTAACAAGTTTTACACTTAATTATTTTACTTATCTGGCATCGGTTTCCCCTTCCCCTGTCTTTCTCCAAGACACTGACTCCATTCTGCTCTGAACAGGGGCTCACAACTGGTGACTAACTGGAACTGGCAAGGCCTTGTCCCTTCCACTCGCCCCCACAGCGAATGATGGAAAAGAGTGGGCAGATCAGGAAAAAGAGCTTGGCTTCATTCTCCTGCAGAAAACCCATCTCCATTACACAAAGCTGTGGGGTTGGGGTTCAGAAGGCTGTAGCCTGATTCTGAGATAACATGTGGTTCTAGAAAGAGTACCTCACCTCTGGTAAAATGCCATGACATTTACCAATTTTTTTCCTATTTGGAAGATGTGAGGGGCCACAGATGAGCTCATGTTTATGCTCTGCTGGAGTAACCTGAACATCTATTTACTGGACAGGAGCATCTCTTCTCTAAATCTGTGCTGGGCTCCCACATCATGCTGATGTCCCATGATGATTAGGGGAATCCTGGTACTTCTGCTGTGAGAAATTTTATCACTATTATTTTTAATGCTAGTCTATGCTCACTGGAGATCTCTGGAACAGCCTGCGCCAGCTTTCCTCTTCCAAGGGTGTTTCAGAATACAAATCACTTTGGATTGGGGCAGATCTGTTAGAACTGAATCTCACCTTTTTAAAAACTCTGCCTAGTACCTATTTTCCTTTTTCTGTGCTGTATTTCAAGGGGGTATGGGAAATGATGAGTTGTTTTCCATTCATTTGCTCAAAGGTGGGCCCTCCCTCAGGAAACGGCCTCCTCCCTACCATCATCTCCTCGGGAAGAGCATTTGTCTGCAGCTGCCACCCTGTGGTCACATCTAGTCATAGCAGTAAAGATAAAGCAAACAAGGAGCCACAAGGTCCTCTTAAAGAACAAGATAAACTCTCTAACACACAAGCACTAATAATCAAGATAATGCCTCACAAACATGCCTGAAGGCCAATATGACTTAGGTAATTCCTCAGTCAATGGAGGTTTTCCTCTCAGATGACTTTAGCCTGCATCTTGCTGACAATTACAGCTGCACAGGACAGTAGTAAGACCCATCTGTTACATACTTAAATTGAGGTCCACACAGTAGAAGCCAGGTAAGTTGTTCTTGGGCACCTGGGAGTAAATATGAAATTAGTTCTTTCATCCCCTTCTGATTTCCAGATTTTGTGATCATTTAGTCTTTGAGGGGGTCAATATAACTTTCTTCTTTTTAAGTTCTATGTCACAACAACATACTAAAAGCTAGGTTCTGATTCTTCCTCTGTATGGAATGTTAGATCTTCTCCTGGGAAGAAAATGCTCTTCTCTCTTTTTCCCTGGGGAACTAGAAAGCTTCGCCTGCAATGGCAGGAAGTAAAGTAGGACCAGATCTGAGAGAAGATGAATTCTATGTGGTGATTCTGTGGTCTACCCATGTGGAGATGCATGCTATTTGATATTTAGGCATCACTGATACCTGTACAAAGGCAGAAGCTGACAGGTTGTGACAGTCCCTCGGTAGGGAGGGCACAGAGTAAGAACACAACCTAAACTAAATATCCACAATGATGTTAAGGAACCCAAAAAAGGGACAGAGAGAAAGAAAGAGAAAGAGAGAAAGAAACATCAGGAAACTGGTACCACAGACATTGAGGGAGGGAGATGTCTAGAAGAAGACAGTAGCCCCTGTGTCAAAAACAACACACTGATACTATGCATATATTATGCATGCAGATTTTTCCCTGCTGCTCGACTGGCTCTGAGGACCATTTCCATCTTGCCCATCTCTGGCCCTAGCACCTCTAATTTTGGAGGAGTTCAAAACATGGATCTCTTGGCTGAGCACAAGAGAAATGAGAACTACAAAGTCCAACTTCCCTAAGCCCCAGTGCACTTCTCCCTGGATCCTCTTTGAGAAAGCAAAGATCTTGTCACTCACCTGAGTCACTGTTGTTGAGTTCTTGGGCTACTACAGCTGTATCCCGCAAGCAGTTATCCACACATTCTTTGGGGACTTGTTGGGGATCTTTATCTGGGACTTCTGCTGGCTGCATTTCCAGTAACTTTGTCTGCTTCTCAATGAAGGATTCCATCCCAGACATGGACAGGATCTCTGACTCCTGGGGAAACAGTCAGTGGCAAGGATCACCAAGAATGCAGGAGGCAGAATAAATGTAACACCTAGGTTTCTTATCTTCCACCTGCAAAGGTACAATGGGCACAGAGCCCACTGACCCCAGGCCACTTCAGGAAAGTTCTCACTCCTTACGCAAGTTGCAGGTAAAACTAGCCTGCTCTGGGACAATCACTTTTGCACACTGCTGGTCATCTGTTCTCATCTAGAAACTGGTTTTCCTTTTTCTTCTCATCCTATCATGATTATCACAAAGCCATTACCATAGGAAGCCAACTTACCAACTCAGAACTGAGAATTCTAAAGTACTCAGAAGAAACACTGTTAAATAAAATAAAATTTCAAGACCCAGATATCAGCCAAGTCCTTGACCAGGGCACGTGATTCTTATCTGACTTCAGAGAAGCCTCCTACATAATATATCTGCAGAATCAAAACCTCAATTGTGATTCTAGCAGTTCTCTTGGTTTGCTCTTACCGCATTGCCCTCCTGGAGACAGTAGAGAACCCTGTCCTGTGCCTCAGCTATACTCAGTGCAGGAGCAATTTTACTGGAGGAGAACCTCAGTCTGGACCTGACACAGAGACAAAGATAGAATGAGATGCAAGTCAAGATCATAGTGCCTATAAAAGAGTCTGGTAAGTATCGACAACACATTAAAGCAGAAGCATCCATGCTTACTCCAGGAGGGCTTAGTGTGCTCACAACTACCTGGAAGATGGGACCCAGAAATCCCTCAAACAACGTATACCTGGTAATTCTTCAAACAGTGCCATATTTATGCTATTTCTATAGTGCATTTATGAAAGGATTTTTGTCAAGTAAAATAGTGCTTAGTCTGTCATGGCCACATTCCCAGAGCTGTGATGACAGCTTTGCATAAGAATCTGTTGAACAGATTAACAGACAAATATCATAGACTAAAGTTTTTTTGTTACTGTTTTGGTATCTTTTGGAAACAATCACTTGTTTCCCTTATACTCCAAATAAGACTGGACAATCAATTGCAAAGGACAACTTCAATAAATAGGGAATCTTAAACACAGGCATAGTGGTTATTGTTTCATATATGAGCATAGCTGGAAGGCTAAGTATTGAGACTACGGGGATGACTAGACATTAAGAGCACCTATGGTTCTTTCAGCACCCATATCGGGTAGCTCATAGTTGCCTATGACTCCAGTTCTGGGGATCTGATATCCTTTTCTGATCTCTGTGGGTACTAGCACAAACACACACACACACACACACACAAATAAAAATAAGTAAATCTTTTTATTTTAAAGCCTGCTGTAAAGATAGCATTGCTGGCATAAAGATGAAGATAACCAGTCAGATACATATTCATTTAAATTCTCTCTCCCCCTCTCTCTCTCTCTCTCTCTCTCTCTCTCTCTCTCTCTCTCTCTCATTCTAATGAACCACATTCACACAATGTTTTCAGTTAGAGTTAGGGTGCATGTGTTGTTTTTGCCATTCCACATGCTGGCGTGGAGTGTTTCCAGGGACTAGCTGGGACATTAATGCGGCAAGAGCAGCAGCAGTCCACCAGCTACTAAAATACATCCTGCAGGATTCCGTTCTAGTCCTTTCCTAATTACTGCTAGAGTAAATATTCTCTGAGCCAAAGTTTCCAGAAATGATGGCAAACAAATCAATTGTAACCCTTAATTTAATTCTTACTAGGAAAGAAATACCTCAATTTCTACAAAAAGAAGAGTATTCTGCCTTTAGTTTTCCCTTCTAGTCAACAACTCCCAGTGAGTGGGCCCAGGGTTCCTTGGACAGGAGCAAACACTCAGCAGTACTGCCTACTCAGACTCTCTGGGTAAAGCACTGTGGAACCCAGCCTTTGGCCTGGCTAAGCTGATGGGTACCGTGTACCTCCTCTCTTCTAGGGTTTGAGAATGGAATGGGGCGTTGACACCTGAGGACAGGGGCCCTGAACCACTGAAGGGCTTCTCACTTGCTAGCCTTCTTGCCTTCTGTCTGGGGCTTGCTTTCATTCTCGGCTTCACTCAGCTCCTCTGTGGGGCTCTGGGGTTCCGAGCGAGGAAATGCTGTCTTCAAGGTGTCCACAATCGCACTCACCACCATCTGCAGGGTTGGGGGTACAGGGCCATTATGACTATGCACATTCCTGATGGGCAGTGAAGAAGAACAGAGCGGTTATCTCCCTGTGCTTCATACCAAAGGATGAAGGATGCAGCCATCCACAGAGCCTTTGAGAAAACTGGACAACAGCCAGTGACAAGAAGTCTTTTTCTCCCTGTCTAGAACAATCTTTTCTTCCGAGTAAGACAAACAATACCACGGACAAGAAGCCAAAAGCAAAACAGGGAGAAATAAAAACTCAAGCAAGTTCTTCACACTAGAGAACACTTTCAGTTAATATTTTTTTTTTTTACATTAAAAGGTGATTCCTAGCTTCCAAACTGACAATACCATCACCAAAGTGTGACTCAGTGGAAATTACAAAGACATGTGAGGGAAAAAATGAAGATGATAAGAAGAAAAGAGAAAATCCAGTGTAGCAGCTTAAATAATATAAACATGTTGCAAGGATTCATAGAGAAATAAGTTGGGTTTATAGTCAAATCAAACAATTCTCTTCTTTAGGTACAGAAAGAATAAAAATCTCACAGGCTGGCAGTTAAGTTATATGGAATTGCTATAAAGAAAAAAACCTATCTGTGAAAAGTAAGACTCATCTAAAGTTTTTCAGAGTAAGTTGACATGCATATATTTGCTATTAAAGGAAGTGTACAAAGGAGAACTATCAGGGAATGGAAGTAAGCAATGGTAATGAATGCCCCACAGGAGCACAGCCTGTACAGCCAAGACACACTGGACAACCAGCAAGACCCAGGGAACACCAGGAAAAACAAACCAGGAAGGGAACAGAGGATGGAACAGCATGAACATAAATAATACTGCTTATAAAACACACCTTGCAGGCTGGGGAGATGGTTCAGTGGGCAAAGTCCTTACTCATGAGAACCCAAGCTCAGACTCCTAAGTACCTATATAAAAACTGGGTGTCATGATGTATATCTGTAACTCCAGTGCTGGTGGTCTGGAGGCAGACCGCACAAGCTTGCTAGCCAGCCAGTCTAGCTAGAAGAGAAATTCAGGTTTAGTGAGAAACCTTGTCTCATATATATATATGAAGGAAGACATTCCATGTTCTCCACACACATGCATGGGTGAATACACTGGTGTGCATATGCATACACATGAAATTTAATTGTCTTTCCTGTCTCAGGATTGTAATTGAGGGGAGGGCCTTTATCCGTGCCCTCCTCTTTGGCCTTACTGAAAATTAGCACAGTGCCTTGCTCAAAATTGTCAGTCTGGCTGAATGTGACGGCATTTGTCTGTAATCCAAGCATTTGGGAGGCTAAGGAGGAAGAGTCTGACACCAATTGGACTATACTGGTAGTTCCAGGCCAGACTAGGGTACAGTGAGATCCTGTCTCAACAAGCCCAAAACAAAGAAACAGGCAATAACAAAGCAATTTCCGCATAAGGAAATAAGGAAAGAATCAACGAACACATCTGCTCAGAACTCCAGGGGTTTTACCTACTTGATCCCTTCTAGTTTGGTTCTTCCCCATAATAAAGAATGTTCCCTAATATCTACCACATGAAAATCCAGCCAGAATCAGGAGGCACACCTCCTACAAAGAATCAAGTTTGCTTATAAAATTGCTGATGATATCAACTGAGGCTCCAGTGTACTGTATTCCCCAAGTATGCTTCCCCTACCATCTATACAGGTGCTAAGACGCCCTCTTGAAGAATGTATGGTTCTCTGTACATTCTGTTCTCCAGCAGAGGATCACTACACCAATCCAAATCCAGACTAACATCCTGGCTTAGAGCTCTCTGCTGAGTACCCAATAATGTGAATATAACTAATCTCTCCAAAGAGAGCCTCCTGCCATCGTCAGAGGTTCCATTAGAACAAGACTGCAATAACTCCTGGTGGTACATATGCACATAGCGTGAGGGTACTGTCTTCTAACCATTGCTCACCGCAACTCAGCTACTCAATGATCCAGCCCGTATTTAGCAACAGGTCTTGAAAATTTTAGTCCCTGTTCTACTGACCCTCTATGCTTCCTCTACCTATGCCCTTCTTATTTTCCCAGCATGGTCTCCAGTCTAATAAACACGTCACACTTGCAGACAGGAAGGATGCTGAGCACAGTAGCTCTGCTGTTACCTTGTCTATTCTAGAGACCATGAATGGCTTTTTGACAAAGGCGATCCGAGCATCTGTATTCAGTGCAAGGAACTCCTGCACCTCCTCGCTGTTGGCAATTTCAGGAATGGCACAGAGTTGCTGCAAAAGACAAATATTTCAGAAGAAACCCCAGGCCCCAGATCTCACCACTTTGGGTTGGATGTTTAGGGTCAGAATGTGAGTCGAGCCAGAGGATCCGATGCTGACCTTCAGGAAGGACTCCAGGAGGCTCTTCCGGGCCTCTACTCTGTCACTATCCATGTTTCCAAATGGAAGATCTGGAAAGAGCTTCTTTGGACCCTTAATATCTTCAAAACAAACAACAAATTCATCTAGTTAGCATTCATGCAGAGGTATTCCATATAAATAGACAGAATCACTGAATATATTTCACTAGGCTTTGTATCTAGATTTTTGTTAATTTGGGGACTTCCAACTGTTCCCATGGTTGTGATGTAACAATCTACTCTCATTAGTGTGAAGAGAGCACATAATGCCGTGGTTATAAGGCAGGTCCAAATGGCCCAAATTTAAGTTCTAGCTCCAATTCCTGCTATAATAAACTCAGGCAAGCCACATGATCTGCAACTGTTGCTTTTCTGTAAGAAGGAATGATAGAATCTACCTCATGAGTGGTTATAGGATGACATGAGCTAACACATGTGAAGTATGTAGAAGAGAACCCGACACAGTTCTGAAGCCTGTCCTAGCATTAGCTATGTTATATTCAACCTATCATTTACTTAGGTGATCATTAGCATCTAGAACAATAACAACGGAAACAAAGTAGCCAGTTCCTAGCTTATTTGTAATTAAATTTTATTATATTTTAAACACTCCTCTGTGCCTTGGATGTGTCAAACTGCACACAAAAGGCTTAGTTGTTAAAGAAAGGGATTTCTGGGTTATTTAAGATGGGTAATCCGCAGACCTGGAAAAGCTAGTCAGCTTAAATGATTCTGTGAGCATGGGAAGAAATGTGGCTACTTCTTTTTAAGTGTAAACTACGTGGGGACAGTAGAATAAAGCATGTAACCAAGGACAACCTCAGTAAGGATGCCATCACAGCTGTCCAGCTCTAAACCCCACAATCTCTCAAGCAAACTCGGGGGCAAGACACTCTCAACACTGTTCTCCTCCCCACAAACCCAGTGGCCACCAAGCATGCAGATCAGAGTGGCCAGATGTGATATGCAAGCTGGCATTTGGGGCTTAGGGAACTTCTGACTTTTGATAAACTTTCGTAGATCTGGTTTCTCCTCCAGGCGGGTCTGCAGATTCAAGAACTCCCGGTAGCGGCGGTTCACGGTGTGGTAGGCCAGCTGCTGTAGGCCACTGCTGTTCTCACCATTAAGGGCTGTCTCATACTGTGGAAGGAACAGAATTATCAATGAAACCAGGGAGGCTTGGGAAATTATTCAATGGTCACAGTGGAACACTAGTAAAGGGAGAAGGCTGCTCCTTTATGCTGCTGAGCCTTCTGCGTCTGACCGCCACCCTCAGTTGTAACTAAGGACCCAAACTCCAAGGTGGTTGAATGAGCTGTACTTCCGGCACCCTTTGTTTGGTCAGAAATACTTTTCACTGTTCCTTCAATTATTTTTATCCAAAACTTTTCACCCCCAAAGTAGCTATGTAACGTTTTTAAATCCTAAAGACATTATAAAACAGAAGTCATAATACCTTCAAAAGGGACTACTGCTAAATTACAGGAGTGACCTCATCAGGAGCAAATCACTTTGCCATTACATCTAGCCACTAATGCTCTATACTAGTTTGGGGAAAGAACCAACAAACCCAAACAACAGATAACCATAAGTCATGTCTTTGCCTGAAATGTTTTCTTTTTTGTTGCCTTGAGCAGATTAATCTTTCTAATTGTTATCCCTGGAGTTGAACTAAAATTCTTTGTCTTAGGTATATATTAGCTGTATCATTAGATGTCCCATGATTACTGAAATGTCCTGAGTTAGTCTGCTGCCTTCATGCGTCACATGGGAGAGACGACACACACAGCACACGCCTAGGAAAGGAAGCACCTGAGCACAGGGGAAGCTATGACACAGGGGAAGATTCTGTGACAAAGGAGTTAAGATGCAGAGCTGCTGTGAGCCTGTGCTTGTTCCTAGCAGAAACTGATTATTCTCTGGCTGAAATATTATAGGATGGCAAGTGATTTAAAACAAAACCAAAAACGATCTCCTATCTCCTCGTTGAAAGTTCTTGAGCTGGTGTTTGAACATTTTGAGAGCCAGAGAGAACGAGAAATCCACTACAGCTGAGGTGAGCAAGGAAGTCTTGGAAGTCAAGTACTGAGAAGAAAAGAACAGGCAGAATTCAGGACAGAGCTTCCAAGCTTGGGGCACCTGGGAGCTAGGATGCTTTCTGTGGAATAGTCTGCCCTTGGGGACAACTTGAATTTTCTGGTAATAAGGAAAAACTGTTCTCTGCTATTAGTCCATGAACATGTCATAAGTAGAAGATGAAATAGCCAGAATCTAGTATTGCTATGTGAGCACGGGGCATGCCAGAGGGACACCTAGAATTAGGAACAACACGGTAGGTAAATTGTTCAAGTTATGCTACTGGTTGACAGTTGCCAGTTACTCATGACCAGATGTCTGTGTTTCCAAATGATACCTGTTTTATAAAGACCATGTGACTGATATCATTGCAATGAGTGCAAAGGTGCATCTAATTAGGTTCACTGTCTTAACTTTAAAATGTCATGTGACTTTTAAAATGCCAGGTCATCCTGCAGCTCATTCAGCAGGCCCTGCCCACTTCATTGGCTTGGATTTTCCCAGGAGTGTGTCTAGTCCTGTATGGTGGTGGTGCTTGGACACCAGTACAAAGCTGGTGAGCTCCACAGAAATTCCAGAAGGTGGGTAAAGTCAACACAGAGCCTCCTGCCAAGAAACTTTCTAAACTTGTTCCTCCTAATTTCTTTCTTTACAAAATACTAATATCTTTTGCATTATTATAGGAAGGTAGAACAAATATTTACATCAGAAGGTGGCAGGTTCCTTATTCCTGAGATATTAGGCACAGACTTGGGAACGACTATGCAGAGAAGATATGAGGAAAGTTGACTAGAGTCACAGATGTCCCCTTAAGCCAGCCTGTAAACCAATGTGTTGACTGAAAACTTTCATTTAAAAAACAAACATGGGGGAATGGAGAAGAACCCTTGCTGCTCTTGCAGAGAACCAGGGTTTGGTTCCCAGCACCCACATGGCAATTTACATTTTGTTTGTAACTCCAATTTTAGGGGATCTGGACCCCTCTTCTTGCCTCCACAGGCATCAGGTACACAATGCATTTACATACATGCAGGCAAAATACACACATGAAATAAAAATAAGTAAATCTTTTTTAAAAAAATGTAGAATCTTGGGATGCATTCTTAGAAATTCTCATTCAGAATCTGTCTGCCTATCAGAATCAATTTATTTAAAAAGGAGCCCAGGTGATTCAGAGGTGAAACCAGGTTGGAGAACCAACAAAAAATCTGACCTGCAGTACTCTAACACTGAGCTTCCAGGACTGTTTGTACGGCTATGGAGTAAGAGCCTGCTCTGCCTTCCAACTTCGCCATACGCCAGCCACACACGTGTTTAATTAAACACAGGCTACTCTCATCTGCCCTTGCAGCATTCTGTTTACCGACCCGCCTTCACACAGTCGTTCCCAGAGTGAATGACCACAGCTGTAGTCGTGTTACCTTCACAGTGTACAGCGTGTATGGGTGGAATCCAGTACCACTGTGCTCTCGGGCGGTGATGGTGCCAGTGATTCGAAGGTTCTGGATGACAACTGGGCCATCGGGACTGCTCAGGGGCTCAAAGCTGAAGGTGGCTGAGCTGAGAGGACCAGGGGGAGAGGAGGAAAGTGGAACTGGTGGCAGGGTAGGATCAAGGGAGCTCACACCACTGGTGAGATCCTTTTCCAAGCATGAAGGTCGTGGGGGGCAGGATTTTTCTGGCTCCTCTAACAAAGTCGTGAGAGAGGTGACATCTCCTTGCTCTACCTCCTTGTCTGCTGTGTCAATCTGGATGTCTGGGCAGTTCAGCATGGAGACCAGTAGGCCCGTGTCTGTTTCTGTTCCTGGAGCTTCCTCAGCTTCAGATCCTTCCATACCTTCAGATCCCTCACCATCCTTAGGCTCCAGAGCCCGGGAATCCTCTAGTGCACACAGAGCATCCTGAATCCTGTCAGAGAGGAAGTTGCCTGGGGTCATTAGCATGATGGTTTCTTTGCCCAGTTCAGACAGTGGTGACTCCAGCTCCGAGTCTTCGCATAAGAACAAGGGGCCTCGAATATCCGGCTGTAGAAAATGGGATGAGTTATTTCCTATTCTTCTTTCTTCAAGCATCCCAGACAAATCTCCCTCTGCAGCTTCATGACCTTCTTCGACCTCTGGGTAGGGGGCTGGCTCGCTGCAAGTTATGTGTACTGGAGAAGGTGCTTTCCCTGTGGGCAGACTCTCTACTTCAACAACCAGTGGCAGAGAGGTGGGCACTGACGGCTGCTCTAGGACACTGGCTGAGCCCATGGGTTTGGTTCCTTGGGCTGCATCATGTCTATACTTGGAAAAGATACTCACAAGTATAAGGTGGATCCAGTCGGGATCTGATAGCTTACTGATCAGTGGTAAGATCACATTGCAAGTGATGAGTTCGACTACTACATGGCGTCCAGTCCTAGTCTCCAGGTGGGGCTTAGGCACTAACTCTTTAAGCAACAAATTCACAATGCCACGTGCATAAGTGACCTCAGTGGTAGGACTGTGCAGGGCAGGATGGGGAGGAGTAGCCTGGCAGTAAGCATCCCACAGCTGGGAGGGCTGAACTGAACAGCTCTGCTCCCTGGCAGCGGCCTCCTTTGCCTGAATATAGCTCTGCAGGTGACAACCACAGAGAGTGAGAACCCTCTGTGTAAGAGCATGGCTGTCCGCTATGCTCATCCGCCTTCGAAGCTCCTGAACCAACCCCTTCATGGCTGCCTCCATCTCCGCCTCGAATGCTGGCTCCTGGCTCACTGAACGATACCAGGATAACACAAAATCTCGGATTATCATCTGGATGGTGCAGTTAATCTCCTGTTCCAGCTGCCTTTCTGCCTCGGGGCACGGAGGACAGGGGGTGACTGTGATGAATCGTTCCAGGTGCAATTGACCTGAAGCCCCTGCAACGGCGCTGGCGCCCAGCCAGCCTCCCAGCACCACCAACGATGCGCACAGAAGGATCAGAAGCCACATATTGACCAGAAGGTGGATGACAAGTAGCCAGCCCAGCAAGACCCCCACAACCATCAGCTTCCGGCTACTCCACAGATTACCGAAGCCACAGCTGGACTCCGGGGTAGTCTCTTGGGTAGGGGACACTGTTTCTGCCTTCATGGCTCAAAGAACAGATGGTTTCCACAGATGACAGCCACCTATTTCACTCTGGTGACAGGACTGAGAGCATGAACTGTCCCAGAAATGAACAAGTGCGGGTGCTACTGAGTGAACTCCGCACCCTCGGCACTATAGGCACTGCAAAGCGACGGAGACAGCCCTGCTTCTCCCGCTCGCTTCTGTCAACAGAGCCCACCGAGTAGTCTCTTCCCATCGAGGTGAGGAGAACCTGACCGCCTTCATCACGGCCCAGGCGGAGAGTCTCTTCGCGGCCCCGCGCGGCCCACGGACACTTACGAACGCCGAAGCGGCCGGCAGATCGGGTCACATGTCGCCGGGGGTCGCGTGCCCGGACTGAGCCCCTGTCCGGAGCGGACTCATCGGGGGTTCCTTCCGACTGCCGCGGTCAGCAGCCACAGCCAGCCCCGGCAGCCCGAGCAACTGCTTTTCGCAGCCCCAAAGCGGTCAAAGCTGCCGGCCGGCCGCCAGCCGGCGACAGCTTCCGGGTCGTGGCCTGAGGGAGCGGGGTACGCTGGGAGAGCGGCTCGGTGGATGCGCGCTACCTGCGCCCCCTGCTGGTGAGGAGCCGTGGTGCCGGCGGGCGCGCACGGGAGTCCGCTGGCCTGAGACCCAGAGCCTGTGTTCACCCAGCGCCAAAGATGCCAGAAGTCTTCAGAACTCGCCCAGGCTCTGTATAGTGTTGTGTGTAAATACCCCTAGCCGCTGAGGTAAACTTTCACTAATCCAATTTGTTTTAATTCCCTGGGACGCATATTTTTAGTAGCTTCATGGATTTTTGACCTTCTCCCTGCTTCCTCCAGAAATTATTACTTTCGCCCGCTCCTATCATACACACCGTCCTTAAGTCCTTAAGAGCCTCATTTGTTCTCCGGAGTTGTAAAAGGTAAATATCAAGTCATATTTGTGATGTGGAGTAGGTTTCTAGTGAGCATTTCCTATGTTCAGTTATTGGATTGGAGAATGGGTCCTTGTGGATCTTGCAGTTAATTGGGGAAATGAGTTTGTTTGACATAAATGGATTTTCAGTAAAGCCAGTCTGTATGGGACATGGTGAAAGGCAAAATCCTGAGTGTGTTCAGGAGCAATTTCAGAGAATCGCAGTAGTTAAAGGGAGCCTGTGGAGAAAATAGCCTTTGTACTGAATCTTGAAAGAAGAGAATTTTCATTCTCTCCCTTCTGTTTCTTTTCAGATGCATAGGTAAGTGAGGCAGAGATAGAGATGTAGTTTTTAGGTTATCCTGTAACGGATTTGGTTTGGGATATGCCTATGATTTTGTTCAGCTTTCAATTCATCTGTCAGTTGTCTACTCAAAAAGAGTGCCCTACAAAGGGAGTCAGTATCAGAAGTCGGTGGGACTCCTCCCCCCCTTAGAAGTGTTTGTATCTGTTTTGTATTGAGTCTGTATAGGTCTCCTACTTAGGAACGGTGTCTACAATGTGGTTCTCCTTTCTTTTGGGGCACAGATGAATGTCGTCTTCATAGTTCTTTGTCATTCTGTCCTCTGTCAGGAGCCATTTACTTCCAAGAAAGCTTGAAGGAATCTTCAGGCAAATTCTAACCAAAATACCCTATACCACCAAGAGGCATATTATAGCTACCTTTGCCTTTTTCATCTTACCTCTGGTGTTGAGGCAATGATTTCACTTGAATGCGAAAGAAACCATCATTTGCGATTGGATGTAGGTGATGGCGTATCACTTCTAAGGCCAACAATATGATTTAGGATCAACGTGTCCACTGAACAGGCGAGGCAATCTGTGAAGTCAAAAACCACTGGTCCCTGTTTCCCTGGTGACTGTCACTTCGCTACCACCATCCTCTCAACGGAAGGGGATACGAGAATGGCATATAACTCCTTATGCCCTCCCAAACCATTCTTTTGTTCTTGGGAAGAGTTGCTTGACAGTAGTGTTCCGAAGAAATAAATATCCCCGCTGCCTCATTGAGAATTACAGCAGAAAACTGAATGACGGAGGAACCGGAGATGCCACTTAAGACTTCACTATGAAGCTCGGAGAAAAAGTTCCTATTATCACGATATGGGGAGTGCAGGGCAGTAAGGAACTGACCTTGTAAGTGGGCGTTATGCCACCTGACCAGATGGTCTGGTGTATTGAGGCAGCCAAGAGTGTCTTCCTGATTCTGAAGCAGATTTGATGGACATGCCAAAGCACTTGTCATTTGGATGGCTATGAGCTTCTGCCCGGGGATTTGGGACAGATCTTAGTCTCCAAGCAGATTAATCATTGGGAGGAGGTGAGAGTCATGCTTAGTATAGAGCGGTATGTGCACGAGGTGGGGGAGGGTGACTGGCCACTCCCCTCCCCTGCGTCTCTTCTTCCCTTTCTACTTACTATTTCTCAGACATAGTGCTAGAGTGTTAGGAACAAGAAGACAGATACCATTCATCCACCTAAAGGAATCTCCAGTCTAACCAAAGGAGAGGTGCGGTAAAGTGGAATGCATTCAAGCATGACGTCATGTTTAAGGTGATGAGACATGACAGCTGCCATAGAAGAGAGTTCAATAAACTGCAAACACAAAGGGTCAGTAACCACCCGGCACGCAGCGTGGTTCATAGATGTTTACCCCTAAATTTGCAAAAAGAAAAGAGGTCAATATGTTTTAGGAAAATATAGACTAGAAAGAACAGGGGCATAAGTAGGGGGGTCTTTTAGTACCATGAGAGCAAAAGGCACTGTGGCAAGAGGCCAGGTTGAAACAAGTCCATACCGTTCCCCACATTTCTCTTAAACACAGAAGACAAGATAGGCTTGATGTTGTGGGCTTGCATTACAAGAAACTTGGGAGCCCAAGGCAGCTGGGTTGAAAGATCTGCCTGGGCTACAGAGTGAGCTCAAGGGCAGCCTGAGCAACTTACTTAAACCCTATTCAAAAATAAAGAAATAATGCTGCAAGTCTAGGAGTTGTTCAATGGGCAAATGTTGTCAAGCTTCTTGCTTGAATGAAGGCCTTGCATTCAATCTCTGGCACTATAAACAAAAACAAGAGCAATAATCAAGAAGATAAGGGAACTTATTGGAGATAATTCCGATAATAGTGCAGAAGAGTCCAGAAGGGATAATGGCATAGAATTATTGCTGGAAAACAGGAAGTAGTGAAATTCACATGAAAGAAATAGAGGGTTGGAGGAATTAGCTAAGATCGCCAGGCATGAGTCTGTAGTTTTGTTAATATTTATTATTCAGTTGTTTTCTCACAAGATGACATGATTTGGATATGCTGTCATGTTGAGATTTTGAGACTAGATAAAGAGAAACGGCAAGTGGTTGGTTAGAACCTCAGCACCCCAAGAAGTGGAGTGCTAAAATTAAAAACCATACTATCGAGGTGCATGGGAAATGAAATAAAGCCATCAGATGGACAATTGGTTGGAAGAACATGCTTGAATATAGTAGGAAAAGTGTATATTCGAACCAGAAAAAGGCTGTGATAGGCTGGCGATCCGTTTACTGGAGTTTCTTATTACTGACTTGTCGAGTTGCCATGAGCCTCGTGGCTAGCGGCATCACAATTTATTCTAGGGCACTTTGGGAAGTTAGCAGCCTCAAATGGGTTGGCAGAACTGTGCCCTTCCTGGAGGCCAGAAGCGAGAATGTGCTTTCTAGTCCTTCCCGGTTTCTAGGCAACACCTGTGCTCTCTGGCTCCTGGCCCCACATTCCTGCTACCTCCACTCCTCGGCATCTGCCATCATATCTCTCCCCTACCTCTGAACCTCCTCTCCTGCCTCTTTATGAGGACCTTTGTGATTGCATCAGACCCTCTTTTATATTTCAGAGCTCTCTTCCCATCCCTTCACCACACCTACAAAGTCTCTTTGACCAAGTAAAGCAACACATTCTCAGGACGCATATATCAGCAAGGAGGATCTCCTAAAAGACACTGGCTAGGGCAGAGCTAAAGTGTATATAGATGAAAGCTTTTGATAGGTAAGTCTGAATGCAGTCAAATAATGGGTTTCTGAAGTAAGATATGAATAAATTATTAGGAATTTGGAATCTCTTTTTTTTTTTAAAGATAAGGTATCAAACCCACTTTAGAGCCCACAAACTTGTAATGCTGGTGCTTATACCTCTCAAATACAGGGATTAAAAGTTGTACCATGGTGCCTGGGTGAGTCTGGGTTTATAAGGAGTATAATCTGGCTAGGCTTGGAAGTCATCGATTTTAGGATAGAGAGGATTGAGAATGGCGTTACACAAGTTAGTAATAAACACTAATAACCAGAAAGTTGCAGATGCTGTAGGAAGTGGAGACGTTAATGCCAGTGGAGACATAAGCAACTTCTTGTAAATTTCATAGTCAACTGCAAAAAGAGGCCATGAAAGCCTAGGTGTTGTCCTGGTTCTACCTTGAATGCTGTGTTGGTGAATACGTGGCCACCAGAGGGCAGCAACGAGTACGGTTGCCTGCGAAACTGCATCTTAGCCACATATCCTACAAGGACTGGCATAGAAACTGAGAATTTAAAGATGGACTTTAGGCAACTTCTCTTCAGGAATTCACATCTAATGTAAGAGACAGACACTGATACAGTGTAAAAGTACTACGGTGGAAATATGTCAAAATATGGGAATGAGGTGGAATAAGGGAATTTACGTAGATGTGGCTTTAGAGCTGGCCTTGAAAGATGGATAAAACTTTCCAGGAAGGCAAGAGGGAACAAGTCATTATGAGAACGAGAAGGACACTTAATTCTTTGTCAGTTTGCTGGGACTCACAAGAAAACATTACAGACTAAGTCTTTTCAATACCAGAATTTGGTCCTTATAATTCTAGACATTGGAAGTGCAAAGTCAAGGCGCTAACATGGTTGCCTCTTCTGAGGGTCTCTCGTTGGCTTGAAGGTAATAATCATTTTATCGTCTCTTCACAGAGTGCTTGGGCATTCCTGAGAATGCTGATTCCCTCTATTATGATCCTGTTTAGCTTTAATTATCACTTTAAACATCCAGTCTCCAAACACAGTTGCATTCTGAAATATACTGAATAGTGCGGCAGTACAATTTGATTTTTGAAAGGATGCAATTTGATCCTTAACACTTCCTTTCTACCTGGAGGTTATGTGAATGCATTTGTTTCAATTATTAGGATACTGAGTAGAGGTGGATAGCTCTGATAGTTTCCAACATTTCTTTTAATTTCCTAAGATACAACTCTGGTATTAGCTTCTGTACCTGGCTACACAGACTACTAGGTGCTCTGGTAGGTGCTCCCACTGCAGAACATGCTAGACACTGAAGGGAAAACACTGTGGCAGATTGATGGCTACATAAGAGGATGTATAGTAAACCAGGAAGCTAAGCTGCAGTATCTAATCCAATCTTGAAATAAAGCAAAGAAACAAGTGTTGAGATCAGGGTAAAACTGAGAGTAGAGGAGGGAAGGGTGGTCACAGGGAAAGAGGTTCTAAGTAGGACTACAATTCAGTTCACAACTTTGTTGTAGCCATGAGAAAGTGGAACTGAGTCTCAGACTTTTAGTTTAAGCTATATTCCTTGAGGGAAGCTTGAAGAAATTCTAGCTTAGCAGAACCTTATGAGTGATAGTCATGAACATTTTCTGGAAGAAAGTATTTTCATTTGGAGACTATAAGATAAGAATAACCTTAAGATGGACTAAATTTGAACTTTCAGTTCGAGACCATTAAGTCTTTGGAAAAGAAAGTGAGGGTTGGAGGAACAAATATGTAATATGCAGTGAGGATTGGAGAAACATATTTACAGGACATGAAGGCTGTAGCTACAGAAGTCGTCAGATAGTAAGATCTAGGCAAGAACTTCAAAGAAAGAACACACAAATAGGACTTAACAAAAATAGAGTGCCAGGATGGTTGTACAGATCCAAAATACAACTGAATAGAATTTTCCTCATTGTGTGACTATGGAGATAAAATAAGATCCTTAATAAGTGTGTTAAATAAATTGTTTAGAAGTAGCTAATTATATCTATAAAATGGCAGATAGAATTATCGATCCAGACCATTTGTTGAAATAAATTGCTTAGACTGCGGCATACAGAGTGGGAAGATAGATGATTAAAAAAGAAATTGAGATGGAGAACAGAGTAAAAATTTGAATACACTCGTTAGTCCAGCATCTGTTAATAGAGAAAATGGAGGAGAAAGAAACCCTTAAGAAGCACTGGGCAGAGAATTTTTTAAAGCTTTGATGAAAGTATAGAACTATAGCTTTAAGAAGCATTAGTAATCCAAACAAGATCAACAAACCCAAAGGGTGATTGTTGTAAAAATCAAGGGAAATTGATCTTTGTTGCAAAAGAAAGATAATAAACAACATTAAGTCTAGAAAAGATATAATTACAGACATAGGAGAGCTTAATGATTCAACTTCACGATAGGAACTTTAAAGTGGAAAAATATTGGAAAATTAGAAACTTCAAAATAACCCCAAGAAGCACTGGTGTGAGTAGATAGATCTCCATTTATTATGAAATTAAATAACTTTGTAAAAGTTTATGACCAGGTCATCCTACTCCTTACCCTTTCCAACTAATCTCATTTTCAACTTGTGAAATCGAATATGAATTTTCAGAGGATGAATCGCACATGTTTTACAGCCTGGGAACATATTAGAAGCTTGAAATAAAAACTGGACAGGGAAGAAAATCTAGAGACACTGCATTGTTTCTGCATTGATCTGGGTGGAGAAACACCCACAATTATCAGCTGACCAGGTCCAGAGCTGTGGGCATGAAGCAAAATCCTGCAGGATGTTTTAATATAAAGATGACTCTCATCAGTTGCTACAGTAAGGGGGGGATCCTTATGCTATGTCAGGAGATTCAATACAAGCATTTAAATAATATTCAATATCTGTTCATGATTTCAAGTAAACACAAAGAACCTGCCTAGGAAATTCCTCCCAGTGAGCATCTGAATGGGCAGTATTAGAAGCACCTTTCCCCATTTGTCATTTTCTTATGTTTGGATAGCTCAATTGAGGTGCAATTGACAGGCAGATTTCAACGAGGTAAGTGGAAAGTTTAATACATTTTGGCACTCATATTGGCATACATATATATTCTCTAAACAAAATTCATGAAGACAACCAACAGATCTGCCACCTTGCTGTCTTTCAGCATTTTTTGTGAAATATATACAAATGTAGCCACACTTAATTCACTTTCTTTGTGCTTGACTTTTCTTTCTTGGCATAATTATTATTTGGAGAGTTACCCATGTTGTTTGATCAACACTTTATGCCTTTGATAGTTAGACAGTATTCCATTGCATAGACATGGTAACGTGTTTCTCTTACCTGTGTGTGGATGATTGTTTTCTGGTTTGGGTTGTTTCAAATAAAACTGGAGTGTCTGCAAGTATACAAGTGTTTCAATAAAACTGTCCTTTCATTTATCTTGAAAAAATAGCTACTAAAATAATGTCTGGGCTATGGTAGGTACACGGTAAAGTTTATAAACTGTCTTCAAAACAAGTTTTACAGTTTTGTATTCCCACAAGAAGCCTGAGAGGATTCTAGTGTTCTTTATTTTTCTTTTCTTTCTTTCTTTTTTTCTTTTTTGTTCTTTTTGAGACGGGGTTTCTCTGTGTAACAACCCTGGGTATCCTGGGACTCACTTTTGTAAACCAGGCTGTTCTCATACTCACCGAGTTCTGCCTTACCTCTGCCTTCCAAGTACTGAGATTAAAGGCATACACCAACATGCTCATCTGGGTTCTTTTTAAAAAATTCTTTTTCTTATGGCCTTTAAAAATGATTTATTTTTACTTTTCTTAAGATGTGTGTGCATTCTTGTGTGTGTGTGTGTGTGTGTGTGTGTGTGTGTGTCCAGGTAATAGTAGATGCTATAAGATGGTTTCAGATATCATAAAACTAAAGTTATAGTCAGTTGTGAGCTGCCTAATGTGGGTGCTGGGAACTAAACTCTGGTTTTCTGGAAGAGCAGTAAGCACTCCTAACTGCTGATTAACCTTTCCAGGCCTCCTTTATTACCTTTTGAATTTTAAAAATTCTATTTATTGCATAGCTTTAATACAGTTAATACATTTAATATTTAATACATTTAATTATGGATAATATAACAATATTATTCATTTGAGATTTGGAAATGAAAATAACATTTTATTTGCAAATCTCTAATGAATAACATTGATGAATGTTGTAGAATATTATTTTAAGGTGTGTTACTTTTGTTTTGACTCTGGAACA
This sequence comes from Arvicola amphibius, assembly GCF_903992535.2. Taxonomy (NCBI): domain Eukaryota; kingdom Metazoa; phylum Chordata; class Mammalia; order Rodentia; family Cricetidae; genus Arvicola; species Arvicola amphibius. The sequence goes on along the minus strand of NC_052049.1, from coordinate 98,808,491 downwards.
TTTGTTTAATGATGTAAAGATGTGTTTGATTACATAAAATTCACCTGTGGTGAGGAGGCTGCCTCAGCAGTTAGCTGACCAGAAGTTGTTGGGAGAAAACATGTGAAAAGGGTTTTTAAGGAGGAGCAAGGAGAAGCAAGGTACAGGCAAAGGATTTAGCATTGCCAGTACCTTTCAGAGTCAGAGATGACTTAGCAGAGTTTTAGCTACGTGTCCTGTGATTACCTCTGAAAAGCCAGCAGATGCTCAATATTCAAATAGATAAAAATAACATAAATGGAAACCTATAGGTATGAAAGATCTAAAAGAAATTAAGCAAGCAATAGTATCTTATGGCATACAGTCACTATTTGTTAGGGATATGGTAAAGACATGGACTTCAAGCTATAGGGTTACTCCACATGATTGACTTTATTTAGTCTCAGTGGTACTAGAAGACAAGCCACAGTTACAGTGGAAGGGCTATTGGAGAGAGGAGGCTAAAGCCCTAGAACAACAAGGCAGAGTCAAAGGATTTGAGGCTTCCCAAGGTCAAATTCTTGGCAAGGGCCATTATGCTGATCTGCAGAGTCAAACTATTTACAATTAACATGTCTTGTCCCTATGCCATACAGCAGTCTTGAATGGTTGGGACAGGATTCAGGAACCAGGAAGAAGAATTGAATCATATCCTAAGGTCTTACAAGGCCCAAGAAAACCCTTTAGTGACTTTTTACAAAGATTAACTAAAGCTGTACAAATAGGGGTAAGAGATCCAGAAGATAGATGAGTACTTATTTAATCTCTGGCTTTTGAAAATGCCAAGTTAGAATGCAAAAAGATACTTGGGCCTTTAAAGGTCAGATCAGCACCAATGGATGATTGGGTCATGCACACAGTGTTGAGTCATTTGACTATAATACTGAGGCTTGGTTAGGAGAAGCAATTTCCAAAGGAATGAAGAGACATCAAAATACCAAATGTTTTAATTGTGGTAGAATAGGACATCTGAGAAGGGATTGTAGACAAGGTTTTCCTCTGGGAATGACAAAAATAGAAGGTCTCAATCTTCAGGATTATGTAGAATATGTGGCAAAGGCTGACATTGAACCAATGAATGTAGACCAACAAAAGACAAGCAAGGCAACCCGTTACCATAAGGAAACTCCTTGGAGGAGGGGCTTTTGCAGGTCAAATGTGGTCCAGTCAATCCCAGTTACTGTGGAGGACATGCTTCCCCAGGAAAATTTAAAAATCTGGTGCCAGTTGTAAAACATCATACTGCTTTGGATGATAGAATAATTATGGAGGATGAATCAAAATTTCCAATAGAAAACAAGAAACATATTTTGGCAGACTTCTATAAATGATCAAAGACCAAACTGAGAATATGAATAAATAACATTGTAATTGAAGGATTATTGGACACAGGTGTGGATGTGACTATTATTATTCTAGAATCTTGGCATCTGATTTGGCCTCTTCATGAGGCAAATGTTCAGTTCCTAGGAATTGGAACCCTATCTCAAGTAAAACATAAGATGGGTTGAATGCATAGGGTCAGAAAGACAGAAAGGAAGGCTAAGACCATATGTAGCTAATATAGCAGTGAACCTATGAGTCATGATTTTTTACAGCAACAGAATACCGATTTTAACCTTTCTACAGTCTCAGAAATGGAACATAAACCAACTCGTGTTTCTGGGAAAACTTTGATAGAAGAGAAATTATAAGAGGTACATGTAGAACATGTGGATCTGAATCTTAACTGCATTCTGGTCATATTACCCTCCAAATATTCCCTTACAGGAATTTTAATGCAGAGGGAAGATATTATCTTAAAATGGATCTTTTTATAATGTAAAAAAAGTAAAAATTAAAATCTTATGTGGAAAAGGTTTCTGGATTAATTAGAAAAGGAAAGTTGAAGCTTCATCAACTAGCAGGAATAGACCCAGCAGAGATTAAAATACCTTTTACTAATGATGAAATTAAAAAATTATGGGAAGACAATGAACCCTGGAAAAGAGCTTTTACTAACTTTTGGGGAGAGATTAATGACAACTATCCCCAAAGTGCTAGAATTAAACTTATAAAAGGAGCTAATTGGATCTTTCCTTACATTGTATGTAATTTAAAAAAAACTGGAGCCCTTACATTCTATACTGATGCAAATAAATCAGGAATGGCAGACTACAAATCAGAAGATTTAAGTAAAGTGGAAGAAAACCCTTATGATTCTGTCCAAAAGTCAGAATTATATGCTATTATCATGGTAATAAGCGATTTTTAACGAACTTCTCAATATAGTTACTGATTCACAATATGCAGAAAGAGTTATTTTGCATATTGAAACTGCTGAATTTATACCAGATGATACAAAATTGACTTAATTATTTATTCAGGTTCAAGATATAATCAGGAATAGGTTTTGTCCCATATACATAACACATATCCAATCCCATTCAGTCAGCCAGAACCTCTAGTATAAGGTAATGCAGAAATTGATTAATTATTGATTGGAAATGTACTGAAGGCCTCAGAATTTCATAAAAAACACCATGTCAATAGCAAAGGTTTAAAAAAGATTTTACTATTATTTGGCAACAAACTAAGGAGATTATAAGATGTCCTACTTGTTCTTTATATAACCTTTATATAACCAAACACTACTACCTACAAGAAGTAACCCAAAGGGCACTCAAAAGAATGAAATCAGGCAGATGGATGTGTTCCACTTTATAGAATTTGGAAAATTAAAATATGTATGCCACACCATTGACACCTACTAAGGTTTTCAGTGGGTACTGCTTTGTGTTTGGAAAAGGCTATCAAGGGTATACCTGCACAAATAAAGATAAACAATGGTCCAGCATATGTTTCCAAGAAAATAAAACAGTTTTTTACTTATACCAAAAAGCATAATACCGGTATGCCACACAATCCTACAGGTCAGGCAGTTATAGAAAGACCAAATTGAACTATAAAGTATATGTTAAACAGAAAGGGATGAAAAACACCCCCAGAAATAGATTGCATAATGCTTTATTAACCTTGAATTTTCTTAATGCTAATGAGAAAGGAACAACAGCATCAGAGAGACATTGGATAATAGAAAAAAACTGTTGAATTTAATCAGCCAGTGTATTTCAAGGATGTGTTGACCTCAGACTGGAAACCAGGAGATGTGCTTTGTTGGGGAAGGGGTTTTGCTTTTGTTTCCACAGGAGAAGGAAAGATATGGATATCATCAAAATTAATCAAGATTCAGTTTGAAAAGGAGAAACCTCTTGATAAAGAAAAATGACAGCTCATCCACAGAGGTGACAGTCCTGCAGGTTGTAAGGAAACCTCATAAGAGTTGAGGCAGAGTTCTGTTCTTGTCTTTGAAGGAAAATACCTATCTTTAAAAGTCAAGAGACCTTGAATGTCTAGATGCCTAAAGAAGAAAATATAGCTATCCAGAAAGAATCTCCAAGCAAAGAGAAATCTGACTTATGGTACCAATATCCTCTGTAGGGTAAACCTTCACTCCCTAAACATAACTATCTCTCTACTTCACAGTATAATGATAGTTGTGACTCACTTAAAAATCAAAGCTGGCTTTGAAGTTGGACAGTGGCTATCCTTCTCTAAATCAAAGCAATGTTGTTAAAAGAAAAATTCAGAGTTTCTGTCTCATATCAGGAGCCATGTAGTATGGGACAGAAGAAAGATAAAATTTAGGGACTACTATTATCAAAACTCTGCTTTCAAAAAATTTTACTTCTCCCCATACACATTTTTGTCTCTATGTACCTTTTGCTGAATATATGTCTATATGAATAATGTTTAAGTTTTCCACAATGAACAATAAGTTTTCCTGCAGTAATCTTTGAAGTTTCCAGGAAGAAGTTGGGCTATACAACAACAATTCCACCTGGTTGATATGATGCCATTATGCTGACAGCACCACTTTAAGACGGGTTTAGGGTTACTGATATGGGATTCCACTCTGTATACTATGAATACCATTTGTTAATAAAGAATTTGTTTCAGTCAGTGGCTCAGCAGAGTAGAGCTAGGTGGGGAAAACTAAACTGAATGCTATGAGAAAGAAGGCGGAGTCAGAGAGAAGCCATGTAGCCCCACCAGAGACAGATGTCAGGACTTTACCTGGTAAGCCACAGCCTCATGGCGATACACAGATTAATAGAAATGGGTTAAATCAATATGTAAGAGTTAGCTAATAAGAAGCTAGAGCTAATGGGCCAAGCAGTGATTTAATTAATACAGTTTCTGTGTGGTTATTTCAGGAGTCTGAGTGGCTGGGAAACAAAAAAGCAACTTCCTACAATAGGTTACAAACTGCTCAAGGTGATTCCAACTTGGCCAGCTGAGGTCATGTACCTTTTTACAACATTTTGGCCAGAACTCCAAATAAGAACTTTACAAAAACCCAACTAACTATGCAGAGACTTTCTGCAATTGTACCAGAAAGTAATCTTGAAACCTAACCATCATTTTAGTTTTTACAGGATCCCGCAGAAATAACATTGCCCCTACCATAGCTGGAAGTAATTCTAGAAAACAACAAACAAACCAACAAAAGAACAAAGTTTGTCCTTAGGACCTGAAGCGTTTTTAAAGGTTGGTTATAACTGGCATAGGATTGGGGGTGGAAATAAAGTAAGCTCAGGGATCTCTTTTGATAAAGAAAAAAAGGGGATTGGCTGGGATGAGATAATGGCAGATTTGATTATTACTTGTGATCTATTATTGATAGACAATTTACATTGGCATATATTCTTGTATATTGATACAAATTCAAATTGTATTTGTTATATTGAATATGCTCCTATTTCTGTTTATAACATTTGTGTGCCTATGCACAGTTATATTGTATGCATATGTGTTTCTACCTCTGCTTAAGATATTTTTATATTAAAGCAATTTTAGGATATAGGTATCATTTTACACTACACATTTCTACCTTTGATCAATATACTCATATATTGTTAATATTTTGGGGTCATTACCCCCATTTGCTGTACATTTGTTTTAAGATTGTTTAATTTTTTAATATGAAGCCTTAGTCTTTAAGCTATATAGTATTAAGAATTATAGGTCAATAGTCACCCATGCTTGCCATAGTTATAGTTAGACTAATCAGGTTCTTTAGATACATAAAGATTGTATTTTGAATAGATAGTTAATCTTCAGTCACTTCAAAGAACTTTAGAATAATTAAATAATTTAGGATTCTGTTGACGCAAGACATGTTTACTCCTGGCAGCCCCAATCTTATCTCAAGAGAATGTTGGGCACTGAAGACACTCCTTTGGAACTTTTTTTCTTCTTGGCAAAACTGGACTTTGGGCAAAGAACTGCCCCCTGCCTCAACTATTGACAAAATGCATGGTGTCTAGCCTAGACAAGTAGGGTGTAAGCAAAAAGACAGCCAGCCCGTGTGAAGACAGGGTAAGACAGTTTCTCAAATTTTCCTGCCTCTGGAAATGGTCTGTCACTTACTCTAGGCCTTAGCCAAAGTTGGTTGCCCCAACATTGCAAATGAGACTTTGGGTGATTGCCTAGGCAGTCTGTTGTCTGTTGTTTCTTGTACTGTTGGAAGTTGCTTCATTGCACTTTCTGTCTACTCAAGAAATATTATTTCACTTCTCAGGTCTTTGATGGGGTTGAAGACTAGATAGTCATAGTTAATTTCCTCTCATGAATTAGCCAATCCATTTTTAATATAAGACTTAGACTCCTTAGGATAGGATAACTACTGAAACATTTAGCATATGTTTTCTGTTTGATGTTGTTCATGCTGGTTGTAATTCTAATTTTTATGTATGTTTTGCCTTTTCTTTTCCCTGGACAATACTTTATATTTGTCTTTATTGTATATAGTTTTATATTAGACTTGGAACTCTCTTATTTAGACAAAAGGGGTAGGTGCTGTGGGAACTCCATCAGCAAATAGCCTTAAGATACTGGCCCACATTGGGCATGGTCTTACTTACTATTATTGCAGATGAAAAGCGTGCATGAGTCTCTTGGCTACTAGATTCAGTTCTACTTCCCAGCGCTTGCAGAGAACTATGGATCGCTACTCTTTCTGTGAGTTTATCCCCGAATAAATAAACCTTTGTTAAACTCTATTCTAGGTTATTGTGGAACTCTTTTGTACACCAACAGAAGCAGGAGAACTTCTTGGAAGGTGCAAAGAGGTGAGCTGCCTGCTGTTCAGCCTCTCTGGGGAGCTGGGTACTCAACTTTCAATCTTGAGTTCTTTAGAGGGACAGAGATTTAAACAAGTTCCTTTTGTAGCTTTGAAGAGTCAGTGCCTGCAGGAGCAGAATTTCCACAGGCCACGGTTCTTCCTGTCTAACCGCTGCTGGTAGCAGAGGAGTTGCAGTTGCTGACTTGGATAGCCATAACTTAAAAGGCAGCAACAATTAAAAAAGAAAACAACAGGTGGATATCTTTCAATATGCTTGTTCTCTCTCTCTCTCTCTCTCTCTCTCTCTCTCTGTGTGTGTGTGTGTGTGTGTGTAGACAAAGTATGTTAAAATATTTACCCAATTTTATTATTGGTTTATTTCCTTTATTATTATTGGATTCTTAAAGTCTTAATTTCTGATACAAGTGCCTTATCAATATTCTCTCCCAGAGTGTGTGGTTCACTTTAAACAAAACTTTACAATATTTCTTCTCATACCTCTTTGATGCCTTGTTCTGACCATGTTCATTTGAAGCCCTGAACATCTAGTCAAACAATTGGCCTGAGCCAGAGGGTTCTTAGATATTTCCCAAGTGAAGAGAGCAATCAGTGCACTGCTCCAAGGCTACACTTCCCTTGCATCTTCCTGCAGTGTCCCATAGAGAAACTGCAGTGCTACCCTTGTCCATTTCTGCATGATGCTTGTGCATTGCCGTCTGTGGACCAAACATGAGTTGTCTCTTCTTCCATTTCTGATTGTAGCGGATCCCATACGATGTCATAGGTGCAGACTGGGGAAAGTTGAGAAGGGGTGTAACAGGAGAGTGGCTAGAAACATATGAACAGTTGCTTCACATATTTGGGCCCATTCCTGTATGTATGTTCATCTGACGACCAAGTGCTGTTGCCTATGTTGTACATACCCAGCCTGCTGGGGCAGTCCAGGCTTTAGGTAAAACAAGGTTTATTAAGTCACACTATCAATCCAAAGGCTGTTTCTCAAAAGGAAAGTAGATGTCTGCTTGTAATGTTAACAATTTGCTCTACAGTCCAAAGGTCTACTCTGTAATGTACCTGTAAGGGCCATCCAGAGGTTCCAGAGAACGCTTCCGTTTGGCTGACTCTTTAACAACCATTAGAGCTAATGGATGATTTGATCCAAGAGTTTCAGCAGCTTGGGCATCATCCTGGATAGCTGGTGAGCCTTCTCTTCTAAGCATCCCTCAAAATTAAGAGCTGCTTGGATGGCTCTATAAAAAGACTTAGGTGACATCTTAGATGAATAACATGTTTCTTTTTTTGGCCCAAAGAAGGCCACTATGCATTGTGCCCATGATATCTAGGGACATGTTGACACGTGCCACAGTATCAAATCTGTGGAAGACTCTTCAAATTTTGTCATTGTTTTTATCCTACCGCCTGGCATGCACTAGTCACCACTTGTAGCCTACTAGGTTTAGTCAACACAGTGTCACCAATGCCTTTGATGAGATGGACCTGTGGATATTTTGCAAACATATTCAGTAATGGGAATCCCTGTGGACCTAAGGCATGAGAAGTGATATAGTCCTGAAATGAGACTAGTGCTGTTGTATTACCTCGAGAGAGAAACTAAGTCCTGCTGGGCTTTAGTAACAGCTAAAAAATAAAAAAGCATTTTCTACCTCAATAGCTGCATGCCAGGTGGCAACGTATATGTCAGTTTGTTCCAGCAATGAAATCACATCTGGAGCAGCAGGTGCAATGGAATCACCACCTGTTTAAGATTTTATGATACCCCATTGCATTTTCAAAACCCATCTGTTTCCAACTTTTCAACATAGGAGTTGAATGGCAATGCAGTGGACCTCACCAGCCTTCCAACTTTCAAGGCCTTGAAGTGGCACCAATCCCTGAAGTCCCTCCACAGATGCAAACTGGCTTTGGCTTCCTACTTTCCTGACATCGTCACTGCTGGGGATTTCATTTGACCTTTCCTTCTGTAACAGCCCCCACTCCACTGGTGAGGGAAGCAGTGTGGGATTCTGCCAGAGGCTGAGAGTGTCTACTTTAATAATCCTGAATTCCAGAACTAGGAGGAAAAAAAATAACACAGCAAGATACACCAGATCTAAACCTTCAGGTCTATATGTCTCTACTATGGCTGGCAGGACAAATGACAATTGTGATCTCCTGGATGAGTTTCAGGTCAGACCAAGTTATCAATGGTCCTAGGCATGCTGGGGGTACTTCCGTTCCACCAGTGCATAGTCAGTTGGGTAAAAGTAGCTCAAGACTGGGAATTGATTAGGGGCAATGACTCTTCTGTTTCAATGATGGAAGTGAGTGGTCATCCCGCTTGACTAAGAACATACCACTTTAATAGATTGCACGTCGATTTCTGTTTAAAGCACAACACTCAAACAGCAGGATTTCCTCAAGTAAGCCTGCTCTGCCTGCTGTCTTTTATGGTATCCTCACCTAACTCATCTTTGGTGATTAAGTGCCACCACTTGACTCTTTTGCCTGTGGGATTCACTATCCCCATTGCCTGTAATGATTCCAATTTCAAGCTGCTCTCTATACTGCAATTTCTTTGGAAAATGTGTATCTCTAGTTAATACTTTATATAGTTAAGCTGGCTCACAACATGGTGATATTTAGTATCACCATGGAAATAAACTTCTGGATGTAAAGGAAAAGGCTAGCCAAGCACCAGCATCCGTTCCCCTTTGCTCCCTGCCAGAGGATGCCATGTGACCAGCTGCCTCAAACTCCTGGCACCATGGCTTCCTTACCACGGTGGGCAGTGCTGTCAGACTGTGAGCCAGAATGAGCCCTCTCTCCTTTAAGTTGCTTTTGTCAGGTATTTGTCCCAGCAATGCATGGAGTAGCTGTGTACATTGCTGTACCAGCTACTTATTTGCAGTCTGACGTTTCATAGTACAGAGTTGAATGTTGCTTGTGTTCCCCACCTTCCACTTCCTTTTCTCTCCCTTCCAGCGGTCAGCAGGTTCCCTCCATCTTCTCAAATAGTTTGCATTCTGTGTGTGTGTGTGTGTGTGTGTGTGTGTGTGTGTGAGAGAGAGAGAGAGAGAGAGAGAGAGAGAGAGAGAGTAAGAGAGAGAGAGACGGAGACAGAGAGACAGAGAGAGAGAGAGAGAGACTGAGAGAAAGGGAGGGAGACCCTGAATTCTTCATGAGAGAAAATGTCATATTTTTGTTTATCTTCCTTCCCATTATGCTCTCTTGTTCCTCTTCTTCTCACCTTAGATCTTTCAGTCCTTTCACTTAGTTCCCCTTCTGTTTTTCTTTTTCTCTTTTTTCTCTCTCTCTGTGTATTCTTCTGCATAGGAAAAAATGTAGTGTTTGTCTAAGTGTGGTTTAGTTCTCCTTACAAGACAATGTCCAATTCCATACCTTTTTATGAAACTGGTATAATTTAATTTTATGGCTAACTAAATGCATATATATTTATTCATATATATATTCCATTTTTTATCCACTTTTTCATTGACTAGGACCTAGGCTGGCTATATCTTGGCTGTTGTGAATCCTGTAACAATATGGGGATGCAATGGTTTGTGTAGTGAGCTGGCTGACAGTCCTTTGTTGACTACCCAGAGGTGGTGTGGTTGAACAGTGTGGTGGTATTATTGTAGGAGCTTCTTGCTGGTTTCCAGGGTGGCTGTACCAGTTTACATTCCTCCCAGCCATGTGGAAAGTGTTCCTCCTTCCTTGAATTCACATCACGCTCACTGTTTCTGTTTTCTTGATGATAGCCACTCTGATGGGATCCAGGAGTAGTTCTAAAATTATTTTGTTGGTTCCTAAGGATGCTGTCTGTACTCTGCGAAGTTCAAAAGTCAGTCTGGGCTCCAATTCAACTAAAAAACCAGTTAGACTCTGAGTTTGGATTTTAGAAATCCTAGCTGTGTTCTCATAGGTGGTAGGATTTCTTTCCGAGATGACACAGACATTTTCTCTTATTTATATCAGCTTGAGCTGGGAAATTCAATACTGGGGCTCAAGGTCATTTTTCCTTTTCCTATTAGTAACAGTTTCATTATACCAGATAGTTGAACTAAAATGTTTAAATATCAAATACAAAGGCACCCTGGACCTCGCTTTTATAAGCATGTACACGCACCACCTAATAATAGGGTAGCATCTGATAATGTGTCATTGGGTGCTTTTTCGTTTTGTTTTTGCTCGTTGTTTAAAAACCATACACTGTGCTTCCACCACCGAGATAGCTGTGTTTTCATCAGGAGATAAAAGCTTATGAGACCCCATTACAAATGAGGTCAGTCATTTACATGAATGTCATTATATGGTCTGACTGTATTTGGGTTAGACATATCCAATAGGGATATTTTATACACTTCTTTCCTTGTGTTTATTTATTTAATTTTTTAATGAAATGGAGACTTGTTACATAGCTCAGGCTGTCCTTGAACCTCTCTCTATATATAGAGCTTCAACATCTCAATCAGCCTGCCTCAGTCTCCCTGGTTCTTGGATTATGGGTGTGTGCCATTTTTCCTAGAATACTTTTAACATAATTTTCAATTGATTCTTTGGGAATTTCACATCATGCATCTCAATCCCACTCATCTTTCAGTTACCCCCATATCTGCCCTTTACCCTTGTAGCATCTCCCAAAGGAAAACTTAAAAATAAAATAAAAATCTAAAAAATTAAATTAATAAAAATACAAATAAGACTATTAAACAAACACAAACGCAGACAAAAAAACAAGAACAAACAGATAGACAAAAAAGCAAGCAAGCAAACAAACAAACAAGCAAAAAACCATTTTCTTCCTCCATCTTTCCTCCCTCTCTATTGCCTATTCATTCCTTTGAGTTTGCCTGAAATATTTAATTCATTTCTATTTCCATAGTATGCCAAGAGTTATCAGTGCCCTCTTTATTAAAATAAAGTTATTAATGTCTTTAAACCTTATCAGTTTAGAATAGTAACTCCAGAAGCCCCAGGGAAAAAAATCACAAACTAATTAAGATTCTGTTTCTACAGTCCCTCTCAGTGTAAGAGTCCTATCAGTCCTGGTACTCCAGAAAAAGAAATCCACTATATACATTTAAACCATCTGGAACCACTCCAGACCCATGCATCTTGAGATGAAATATCTACTACTTGTATAAAAATAAAATAAAGTTGAGCACAATAGCATTTTCATCCACAAATAGGCAGCGAGGGGCAGTATAAGCCTAGGATTCGGGAAAGGTACCCCCCCCCCTAAGGCCCAGGGATGCTTCCCAGTATGAAAAGAGCTTTGTCTGCAGACATCTTCATAGTAGCGCTGATGGATCCTGGACAGCAGTCTATCTGGAGATGTGTGCCACACGCGAGGGAGGCATTTTCTCAGCTGAAGTTCCCAGATGACTATGCATATTGTCACGCTGACAAAAACTTACCAGGACAGAACAGAAGAATGTTTATGAAGAGTCAATGTACATGTGTGTAAAATAATAAAATCTAAAATACAGTATTATTAAAATATTCAATTAATGCAAGAAACGGAAAAAAACATGCACACATTTTAAAATAAATGTTTTCCCATGTGTTTTTATGTTCTGACTTTTTGTTTAGATGTGACAGCAAGTCTTTTACAAATGAGCTGGGAGCCTCTGATTTTCAGTTATCTGCCACGGTTCTTTATGATGCTCTGACTAAATGCAAATTGACTGTGGAGATAATTTTCTAATTACATCCAAGCTTTCTTTCGTTCAGAATGGTATACAGTATATATACCCATTGTTCCTCTTACCAAATTTGAGTAAAATATAAATAGACTATCTTGAAGAGAGTTTAAGGTCCCCTCCCCCCATATGTCAATATCTTTTAGATGAAGTGTTTAATTACTTAATTACTTAAAATGTATCATAAGTACATATGTGATTACTTAATTTAGACCCACTACTTTGCTAATTGCTTTTTGCTTGTTTCATCCTTTTTAAGTATTTTTCTTGGTTATATTTAAATTTTTTAAATTGTATTTATTCACGTGTTTTATGTATGAGTGCTCTATCTGCATGTATGCCTGCAAGCCAGAAGAGGGCATCAGATCCCATTTTAGATGGTTCCGAGTTGCCATGTGGTTGCTAGGAACTGAACTCAGAACCTCTGGAAGAGCAGCCAGTGCTCTTAAGTAAAATTGCCCCAAATTGCAATTTTACTAACACCGTGTTTTTTATTTTGTCATTACATTTGATACACATACACACACACACACACACACACACACACACACACAATTTCTTTTAAGGTTTATAGCATCTATTTTAACTTAATATGATTTCCTATCAAATAATACAGCACACTTTACATATACTCTAGTAATATTGCAACAGTGTACATTCGTTTCTCTATTTCTGACTCACATACTAACATATTATTGTTATACATTCAGTTCAACTTATTTTGAAATCAGTAGACTTTATTATATGATTTGCTTTAAAAAGATTTAAGCAATAAAGACAAATGTCCCATTCCTGAGCACACTTACTGAGGCTGGTGACACTGCAAGACTCTGTATGACTTGTCTTTTTCCTGGTATTTTTTTTTTCTGTCTACAGGACTTAGCAATTTTTTTTTCGTAGAATTATTTTGCTGTAAGTGTTGTCTTCTGCTTTTCCTATGCCTTATGTTGGGTTAGTTTCCCACGCCCTCAACTTGACACTGGCTAGACTCATCTGGGAAGAGGGATCCACAGTTGTGGACTTGCTTCTCTCAGATTAGCCTGTGGGCAGGTCTCTGGGGAATTTTCTCTCTCTCTCTCATTCTCTCTCTCTGCTCTCCCCTCCTCTCCTTTCCCCTTCTTTCTACACTCCTCTCCCTCTCCTGGTCTTTCTCTTTGGGTGTGTATGAATTCACATGTAACTAGCGTGCCTGTGTGCTATTTGGCAGTTACAGGATAGGACAGCATCAGGTATCAGTCCTTGCCTTCCAACTTGAGATGAGGTCTCTTTGTTGGTTTTCTGCTATATGATATCAGGAAATTTGACCTGTCACCTTCCAGGGATTCTCCTCTCTCTGCCTCTCCTTTCTTCTTCATAAGAGTGGGATTTATAGACACTGTGCTAAGTCTCACATTTGCTGATGAAGTGGGCACAGGCATGGCAATGATTGTAGCCTTAGATCCAGAGGGAAATGGAAAGCCTTTTCTTTCTGTTCAAGTGTAGGTGTCAATGGTGTAAGCAGAACATGTCTGTTGTTTTCTCCTGCCAGACATTCCCTGCCTGAAGACTTGCTTCTCTAAAGAGAGGACTCCTACCACGATTAGCGAAACTTGTCTTTTTGCTCCAGCTATGCCCCATAAACCCTGCCTCCTTGTTTATCTTAAGTAATAACCCTGCTTCCTTATTCAGATGTATACAATAACCCCACCTCCTGTTAAACTCTATATAATAAGCACTGAGCTTCTGGGTACTGAGGTTTCTCCACCCAAGAGCCCAGACTACCCAACCCCAGCTTTTTTTTTTAATGTACCCATCTGTCTGTCTTTCTTCATTACCTTGCTGCCCTGAATCAGGTCTGTATCCCTGGAGCTGCTGCAAGGACTCAGCACAAAATACTATCAAATATTTTATCACAGTGATGAGAAAAGTCAATAATGCATGAGTTAAAATTCATGGTGTTCTCTTAGTAAAAGTGAGAAAGAGATGATATGCATCGAGTGAAGTTAGCATCCTCTGTAATACATACGGGCTAGACACTAGAAACAAACTTATTTTTCAGATAAATGAATTGCTTATAATTTCTTAAAAATATTGGAAATAATGACAGTTTATCTAAGTGACCATCCAAGAAATTTATTTATTTCTGTATGTAATATACAAAAACTGTAATTAAAATATTAATAAAGAAAGAAAATATATGGTGTCAGTATAGGCAAACACATACAAAAACTTTGTGGAGAGAGAGGTTGTAAAATGGTATTGAAACACATGAATGTTCAATGTTCAAAGAAAGAAATGCTCAATACTAGAAATATATCAATTCTCCCAAAATTGATTTTTAGTGGAATTCTAATAAAAATCCGAACAGTATTTTGAGTGTAACATGACACATTGATTTTATAATTTATATGTAAGTTAAAGGGCCCAAATAGCCAAACCTCTAAAAGAGAAAAATAAATTGGAAGGCCTTACCCTACCAGACATGAAGATTTATTATAAAGTTGTAGTGATTAAAACTCTGTGGCATTGGTGCTAGGAGAGACGATTTGTCCAATGGAACAAGACAGAGAGCCAGGAACAAACTGATGAATATACATAACCCAAGAGGCTTGGAGATCAACTGGAAGTGAAGGGGGACTATTCAGTAACAGTTCTGGGACAATTGATTCTCCACACAAAAGAAATGACATCAGATCCCTTCAGCACAAAGAGCACAAAATCAATTCCAGATGGATTAAGGACTTTAACAAGAAAGCAGAACTTTAACATCGCTAGAAGAAAATGTGGGAGAATATATTTTAGACCTTAGGGCAAAGAAATCACTTTTGAAAAGGATAAAAATCACTAACTAAAATAGGAATGACAACTTATGACAGAAGAGGTTAGAATTTCTCTTGATTATTAGTCACCATGATGAAAATAAAAAAGAGAAACTATATGTTAGCAGGTATTATTTAAAATGTGTGTAGTTGAATATATACATATCTATTAATATAAAAGACTATACACTGGCTAGAAAATCATCCAAATAGCTCAACTTAAAAGCTGGCAAAATAAAGTAATGAACTTTTTTATGGGATAGAAAATATAAACATATATAAACAATTAAAATTATCAAGCTTATTAGTAAGTCTGGGAAATATGAATCAAGATCTCAGTTATTCTCTGTTAAGTGGGTAAAAATCAAGGAGTCTGACAATACTTGATATGAGAGAAGTTATGATGCAGTAAGAACTTTTGCATACTCTGGTGGGTATATGAAAATGTATACTAAAAATAATTTGACGTTGTAACATTCAATGTTTATAAAATTTATTTTCCATTATTATGCGTCTAAGCATATGTCTTTTTTAGACAGTTTCTCAGGTAGTGCTGTAGACTGTTCCCAAACTTTGTATGTAGTCAAGGATGACCTTGAACTTCTGGTTCTTCCAAGTGCTGGTATTAACACATGTGCCCACCATTTTTGGTGTATGTGGCGCTGGTTATTGAACTGCAGGCTTTGTGCATCTCAGGTAGGCATTCTACCAACTCAACTCCAGCCTCAGTCTTTAAAAACTCTTCACTTGTATACAAGTAGATATGTAAGGTTCTTCATGTAAGGCCATACTATAACATTATCTCTCTGTATAAAAAATAGAAACCCCTATGCAGGCATTGTGAAACTGTATGTACATGTCACAACTTGAATAAACCCCGGCGCCAAGTCTTTAGAATAATACTCCTTGAACTTTAGAACGTGGGATTTATTACAATAAAGGTTCTCATTAGTGGATCTGAGCTGCTGCCTGGGATTCTACATTTCTAGCACCACTGTGGGTAACATTATGAAGAGCAAAGCCCTACAATTACCTATGGTGCATGCATGCGTGTGTGTGTGTGTGTGTGTGTGTGTGTGTGTGTGTGTGTGTGTGTGTGTGCACGTGTGCACTTCTGGGAATCCAATCCAGGGTCTTGTATGTGCTAGCTTTCTAGAACTACATCTCTAGCTTGACAGTAGCTTATTAATGAAATTTAAAAACAAGCTGATGTGCGTAGCATTGTTTATAAATATTGTACATGAGATAAACAGGTAAGAGTGACTGTCATAAAAGTTAGGATATTTGTTATACTTGGGGGACTAGGACTGAAGGGAGGCTATATTAGGTAATTACTGGATATTGGCAATGTCATGGTTTGTAAGTTGTAGGGTGGCTCGTGGATTTTACTTTTTTAATGAACTAATTGTAATCATGCATCAGATTCATAATTGGGAGGAAGACAAAATCAGATGAATATGAGTTTTCAATCTTTATTATACACCAGAATTTCCCAGAGAATTTTTTCAAGGCCATTGCCAACTTCCAGTCTTTAGCTATTCTGATTTAATTGGTCTGGGTTGAAACCTGGTTCTGTTGCTTACTAAAAGGTTACCATGCTGTGCTAATGTTCAGCTCTGCTTGAGAGTCATGGTGTCAGAGCACCTGTGATATCCCTCCAAATGCCAAACAGTACATAGTGTGATCATGCAAAATGCCTTCTCTTTCTTCTCATTAGCTGGATGTCTTGAGAAGGGCGTCCTGCTTCAGCTTAAGTAGCATTGTCTTCAGTAATTGAAATAGAGCCTTTTAAACTGCGACCTTCCTGACTGTGTACCATTGTCAGGATTGTTTATCTGGTATCGGGTACCGTTTCCTGCAGATTGTCACTTGAAATGCATAGGGATGGGGGCTGAGCGGGCTGAATGTGTATTCACCAGAAGTCTCCTCTATGTCAATTCTCATTTCTCCCGTGGGTTCCCACTTACACTTATCCTATTAAGCCACTTGTGCTCAGTATAACCATTTGCTTCCATGTCTCTCCTGATATACCATGAGTCTTTCAATGCTAGGGTACACTTTGACTATTCTTAGGCCCCAGAGCTCAGCCTGGGGCCCCCATAACCATTTTAGTGAAGTTGTAGAAAAATTCCTTTTGGAGACTGATCTACCACATGTTGTGACCCTTGGCTGTCTGGTCAGAATTTAAGAGTAAGGCTCTGGCTCATCAGTCCAGAAAGAGACCCTCACTGACTAAGGCCTGCAGACATGTATAGAGTAAGAAATGGGTCCAAATTTATTTCAAACTCAAAATGCATCCTGCAAACTTTTACTATTCAAATGCTCAATTTTTGGAGATGTTCTGGTTTCACAGTATAGTTAAGCAGAAAGTACAGAGTTCTAGTGTGTACCACAGCATTGCCTACTGTTTATGTACCTCTGGTGTAGGAGAGTCTTCTGTCTATGTGTTGCTTTCACTGATTGAGTAAAGAAACTACCTTGACCTTTTAATAGGGCAGCACTTAGGTAGGTGGAGTAGATAGAACAGAATGCTGGGAGGAATAAGGGCAGAGTCGAGACACTATGAGTCTCCTGCCTGAGACAGACGTAGGTCAGAATCCTGCCGGTAAACCACAATCATGTAGCTATTCACAGATTTAATAGAAATGAGTTAATCAAGATGTGAGTTAGCCAATAAGAGGCTAGAAATAATGGGCCAGGCAGTGATTTAATTAGTATAGTTTCTGTGTAATTGTTTCGGGTGTAAGATAGCCAGGTGGCCGGGACAAACAAGGGTCCCCACTCTCCCTACCACATACCTCAGCAGAATGAGAGGATTGTGGTGAGCAACAGACCTACACTCACACATTGCTGTGGCCACACTCCAAAGTTTCCCTTAAGATCCAGCAGCCCAACTACATAGACCTTGAGAAATGCAACATAGCTAAAACAGAAGACAAGTATTTCAAAATAATCTTTATGAATATCTTAGGGGTCCTTCGAGATGAAATGAATAAATCTCTTAAGGAAATCTAGGAAAATACAAACAAATAATGGAACAAGATAAAGAAAATGACTCAAGACTTGTAAGTGGAAACAGAAACAATAACCCACATTGTGGGAAAACTGAAACTGAAAAATTTAGGGACTTGAATAGGAAACTCACCAACAGAATACAAGAGACATAAGAGAGAATCTTGGTCATTGAAGACAAGATATTTTGTGATATTTTGTTTGTGTTCTGAGAAATAAAACTTTCCTGGAGGTCAAAGGGCTGAACTAGCCACTAGTTTACCAGAGAGGTCTAGATGTCTGTACAGACAGACAGGAAGTGATAAGGCAGAGCAGAGACAGAATCTCGGCCATTTTGGTGTGAGGAGTCTGAGAGGTAAGAGGTGACTGTGGGTGTTCGTTTGCTTCTCTTATCTTTCAGCTTTTACCCTGATATTTGACTTAGGGTTTTTATTATTAAGACTAATTAGGATCATGCTTCAAAGATAGAAGAAATATATACCTTGGTTAAAGAAAATGTTAAATATAAAAAGGCACGCCGGGCGGTGGTGGCGCACGCCTTTAATCCCAGCACTCGGGAGGCAGAGGCAGGCGGATCTCTGTGAGTTAGAGACCAGCCTGGTCTACAAGAGCTAGTTCCAGGACAGGCTCCAAAGCCACAGAGAAACCCTGTCTCGAAAAACCAAAAAAAAAAAGGCACAAAATATCAAGGAAATCTGGGACACTATGAGAAGACTAAATCTAAGAATAATAGGAATAAAAAAGGAGACGAAATTCATGTCAAAGGCACAGAAAATATTTTCAACAATATCATAGAAGAAAATTTCCCTAACCTAAAGATGGAGGTGCCTATAAAGGTATAAGAAACATACCTCACACCACATTACATAATAATCAAAACACCAAATGTACAGAACAAAGACAGGGCATCAAAAGCTACAAGGAAAAATGACTAAATAACATATAAAAGCAGACCTATTAGAATAACACTTGAGTTTTCAATGATGACTCAAAAATCTGGGGAGTCCTAAAAGATGTTCTACAAACTCTGAGAGAGACCACATATTCCAGCTCAGATTACTATACCCACTAAAACTTTCAATCACAATACCTAAAGAAAGATAAAGACATTCTATCATAAAACCAAATCTAAAAAGTATCTACCTACAACTCTACACCTATAGAAGGCATTAGAAGGAAAACTTCAATCTGAAGAGGCTAACCACACCTAAGAAACAAAAGGAATAAATAATATCAGACCAGTAAATATTGAGAAAGGGAAAACCCATCCATGTTACAAGGAGGGCCACTTGTTGATTCCCGGCCATTTATCCCTGAAATAATCACACAGAAGCTGTATTAATTAAATCACTGCTTGGCCCATTAGCTCTGGCTTCTTTTTTTTTTTTTTTTTTTTTTTTTTTTTTTTTTTTTTTTTTTTTTTTTTTTGGTTTTTCGAGACAGGGTTTCCCTGTAGTTTCTAGAGCCTGTCCTGGAGCTAGCTCTTGTAGACCAGGCTGGCCTCGAACTCAGAGATCCGCCTGCCTCTGCCTCCCGAGTGCTGGGATTAAAGGCGTGCGCCACCACCGCCCGGCTAGCTCTGGCTTCTTATTGTCTAACTCTTACATATTAATTTAACCCATTTCTATTAATCTGTGTATCACCACGTGGCTGTGGCTTACCGGCTAAAGTTCCTTCTGGCTTCAGTGGGGCTACATGGGTTCTCCCTGATTCCACCTCCTTTTCCCCAGCATTCTGTTTAGTTTTCCCTGCGTAGCTCTGTTCCCCTATAGCTTTTCTATAGGCCCAAAGCAGTTCCTTTATTAACCAGTGATATTTCCAGCATACAGAGGGGAATCCCACATCACATCCACAACAACAAAATAATAGGAATCAACAGAAACTCCATGATAACTTTCAATATCAATGGCATCAATACTCCAATAAAAAGACAAAGACTTAAAAAATGAATTTGAAAATAAGATCCATCCTTCTTCTGCTTTCAATAACTATAACATCAAGGATAGCCATCACCCAAGAAGTAAAAGTATGGAAGAAGGAATCCAGGCAAATGTGTCTAAGAAGCAAACTGGTGTAGTAGCCAATTTGATATCTGACAAAATAGACTTCAAATCAAAACTAAACAGAAGATGTAATCTTACATACTCATTGAAGAAAAATCCACAAAGAGGACTGCAATTCTTAACATCTGTGCACTATGCTAATGGGTAACCAAGTTCATAAAAGAAGCACTACTATAGCTTAAATCACATACTGACCCTCACATGGTGATAATGAGTAAATTCAGTACCTTACTCTCATCAATAAACAGGTCATCCAGAAAAAAAATAAATAGAGGAATGCTGGAGCTAACTGATGTCATGATCAAAATGAAACTAAGGTATCTACAGAACATTTTACCCAAGCACACACGCGCACATGCACGCGCACGCACACACAAACACACACACACACACACACACACACACACGCAGAGCCTTCTCAGCAGTTCATGGAGCTTTCTCCAAAATTGATCACATACTTGGATACAAAGCAAATCTAAACAAATACAAGAAAATTAAAATAGCTTCTTGCATATTATCTGACTACCATGGATTAAGGCCGGATAGCAACAACAGCACAATAAACAAAAAGATTACAAACTCATTGAAACTGAACAACTCACTACTGAAAAAAAAGTCAATAAAGAAATTAGGAAAGAAATTAAAAACTTTCTATAATTGAATGGAAATGCAACCACAACACAACTAAACTCAGCGGACACAATAAAGGCAGTTCTAAGCAGCAGGCTCATAGCCCTAAGTGCCTACATAAAAACTTTGGAGAGCTCTCATATTAGTGACTTAATAACGCATCTGAATATTCTAGAACAAAAAGAAATAATATTCAAAAGGTAAGAAATAATTAAACTCAAGGCTGAAATCAATAAAATAGAAACAAACACACAATACAATACAACAAAGGCTATAGGGAACTCTTCACAAACTGATGGTTAGCCCTGTTACTGAAGATAACACCTGTACTGAACACAGAGAGGTTGAGATAGTGCCTATCTAGAGTCTCCACACACATGGGATATTATTCATGGTTCTGGAAGGTACATAGCACACCACTAAAAGAGAAAGGTAAATAGCAACCCAACTATAAACCTTACATCTACAAGAATGTCCTGTTTGCAAGATAAGCTGGTGTAATAGTGGCACAAAGCTTTTGGGAGTAACCAACCAATATCTGATTTGGCTTAAGGCCCAGCCCATGAGATGGAACCCATCCCCAGTGCTGCATGGGTGGCCAAGAACCTGAGACTAGATAGGTCAGGGACCTAGGGGAAAACCAAATAATACTGTTCTCCTAAAGGAACATTGTAATAAAATGACTCCCAATGCCATTCTACTATACTCACAGATCTGTGCTTTGCTCAGCCATCATCAGAGAAGCTTCCTCCTGCAGCAGATGGGAACAAACACATAAAGCTACTGCCAGACAATATACAGAGTGTGTAGCCTTGGAATACACTCTGCCATAAAAAGAAGGTCTCCATCAACTCCTTTCGCTTAGGTCTCGGGGAACTCTGTGGAAGAGGAGGCAGGAATAGTGTAAGAGCCAGAGGGGATGGATGGAAGACACCAAGGAATCAAAGCCTTCTAGACACAACAGGGCTGGTGCACACATCAACCTAGAGAGGCTGTGGCAGCATGCACAGGACCTCTATGGATCTGGACCAGATGGGTTTCTAAAGCTAAAAGGAGAAGAAGATAGACGGCCCCATCCCTAACAAAAAAGCTATCTGCAATTAATAGCCATTGGAAAATTAAAATTTGGTTTTCTCTAAGGGAGTCTCACTGGGGAAGCAAACCATTCTTAAGGGTAGGCTCCGTGCCCAGCAGTAAATGACTAGTAGCATCTTTGAAGGTTCTTTGTTTCATAATGTTAAGTCAGGGCATTATTTTTAACCTTACTCATCTTTTGCATATATATCATGGCTTCCTGCTTTCTTTTTTTTGGGGGGGTGGGGTTCCTGTGTTCGAGAACATGTGTATCTCTGTTTATATGCAGTTTTTGCTTTTCGGGACTCTTTGTTGTTGCTTTCTTGGTTGGTTATTTGTCGTATTTTGATTTATTGTTATTGATTTATTTTATTTTATATTTTATAATTCTTCCTTAGATGCCTGTTGTTTTCTAATGAGAGACCAAAACGGGTAGATCTGGATGATAGAGAAGATAGGAGGAACTGGGAAAAGTGAGGGGAGGAGAAACAGTAATCAGAATATATTGTATGAAAAATATATGTTTTCAATAAAATAAAAAAAAATTGAACAGATCCCGTGAAAGGGTCCATGAGTTAGGAGGTGAGATGTGACCTGCAGAGGTGAATTCTTCAGCTAGCGTGTTAGGACTTTTAAGAGAGTCTGTGCACGTCCACTCTGGTTGTACCTTGGCTGAACTCAGGCAAACACTGTGGGGGATTTTCTAAAGGGGCTGTGTGGTTTGAGAGGGGAGCCCGAGACTAGGGAATGTCTCCTGGGCTACTCTGTTAGATGAAATGCTAAGGCCTTTGGAAATAAAGTGGAAGGATCTTAGGAGGAGAGTTTCCCAGTGTGAGGGAAAGGTGGCAGAATGTAACCCATGTGCGTGTTGTTCATTCTTCTCACTACTCCACTGATCACACAAACTGTGCTTTTGAACTCTTTTTTCTAAAGTTCAGGTCCTGGTGTGTCTTATTTTTCCACTTACCCATATTCCTTGTTACTCTCCTGCATGTATCCCACCCTGCAGAAACCTCCACCTAGTGTTTTTGAGTGTATAATATATTGTCCTTTATGGCCTTCATCCTTATCAGCCTTTAGCCTTTTTGACTCCTCTTGTACTCCCTACTTTCACCCAAAGGAAATTCAAATGCACATACATACCTTTCAAAGTTGCTATCATTCTTCTTTCCTTTGCTATTTGGAAAATAGCTAAAATTGTATTGGCAGGCCAAAACTGGAGAGGTATTGTTAATTTGTTCCTTCTCCCCTCAGGCAGAAATACAAAAGCACCATCGCTTAGAACCCTCAGTTCTTAAACATTGTCCAGAAATGTCAGCAACATGCAGTTTTGAGAGAGGCTACCTGGTGTGCTGGTTAAGAGCACACAGGCTTTGGTAAAGATGCTCGTGAATCAATTTTAGTACCGTGATTTACAAGGCCAGGTGTCTTCAAACAGAGCAGCTGACCTTTCTGTGGCTTTGCATATGGCAGAAAGATGGCAGATGTATTTACCTCCTAAGACCAGGAGGGCTAAGTGAGTTACCATACAGGAAGAACATATATTTGTCAGCACAGCAGACACCTCTGGCAGACAGTGAGTGCTATATCATGCAGGAATGCTTGCTGTTTTCAAGGAGAATCTAAGCATTTGGCTTTCCCTTAGACATTCTTCAGGGCTCCATAACTCTCTGTCTTTTATCTTCCTTTAGCAGGGTGCTGAGTAGAAGTCAAAGAGGGTGTAGGGAGATTTGGGAAGTAAAAACACTTGCAAATCTCAAGGCTAGGTGTTGAGTTCAAAGACAGACACTGAACAAGAAGGCTCCAGCTGACATTAGCGATTCCCCAGGAATCCACATCCCTATCCACAGTCCATGCAGAACCATGTTCCTGCTTGAAATAGCTGCTCAGTTTTATCTTCCTCACCTGTCTACAGCCGGGATTTGTCAGCAGTGAAATGGAAATTTTTGTCATTATTTCTAATTCTTTGTCGATATCTCAGTCATTGAAAGTTTTACATCCAGGCCATTTGGGTGTCATCAAACCATCCGCTTTAAACAGGAAAGATGATGAATTGTGAATGTTTATGAGGAAATGGTAGCAATTATAATGATGGTAATGAAGAACGAAGTGAAGAGATGGGTCTGTTGAGATGCTTCCCCTGAGCCTAGGATGGTGGAGAAAAGTGCTCCAGTGGGCTTGGGCATTGCTGTTGTACAAAGATGGATAGAACGTCTTCTCTAATAGCTCCTGTCCTGCTTCAGATTTTTTAAGGAACTATGTCTCTTGGAACCAGGTTTGCAAGTTCTACGTTGAGTGAACAGTGATTTCTTATGTTAAGTTATTTCAGCTGAAGAATAGAGAATTGCTGAAATAAATGGCTGGAGAATTCGAATTGCATTCATTCCTGACATTGGAACTGACAAATAGCTTCATTCCCCCACTGAAATGGAAAGCTTATTATTCCGAGACACAGGTGAGTTCCAGGGAGAGGGGGTGTCTGCATTTTATTTTATTGTAACTCTTCTAGGAACTGGAATAGAGTAAAATGACATGATTTTCTGAGACCCTCCTGGGATCTGTCCCTTGTCCCACTCTCCACGTTTGACGGGAAATAAAGCCAATTAAGACAGATTAATTTATAGCCAGTATCAAACCCATTGGGTCAGCTGGTTGTTACTGCTTAGGTGGATCAGAGCTGGTAGGTTGGAGAGGTGACATGAGAACAGGACATTTAGAAGGGTTGAGGTGGAACTCCTGTAACCGGTTCCCTTCCTACCAGGGATCAGGTATCTCCACAGAGCAGTGTGTCTCACGTTCCTGCATCCCGTATTCCCTCTTGGATCTAAAGGGTGTTTATCCCAGATCCCTGCATAGTGTTTGTATGCAAATTACAGATTCGTAGTGACTTTGCCTCAGCCTCCATGCCTCTCATTCTCCTGCCACAGCAGAAATGTAAAGCAAGGGATGTAACATCCAAAGAAGCCTCAAACACAGATAGCTACAGCAGGCTATGGGCTATTGTGCTAGAGTCACCTGGGCACTCCTGTCACAGAAATTTGATCTTTCTGATGATGTCATTAGAGGAAATGAGACACATCTGCTCATCCTCTGAATACTGTCCTTTCCTGTTTGGGGGAAACAGGGAAACCTCCCTCCTTTTTCTTTGTCTTCTCCTCTTCTCAGAGGCATGCACATCTAATAGACTCGCTGAATTATGATTTGTCCTGTTCCACCCCACTAACCCAGCAGGCTTCAGTGCCGATTAGTAACCTATAAAGCCTGATGAGTCCTCCTGAGTCCTGGCATTGTCCATTTGGAAGTCACAGACTTCAGTTTTGTTGTCTTTCATTCCCTAGATCTCTATCAGGAATCTGTTGTGCCAAGTGTGTGGTGGCCAGTATGTGAGACGCCTATCAATGATTGAGAACACTATGAGAGCTACTCCTGAAGTTAGGGAAAAGAGCAAGACTTTTTGGGTGGTAGGGAGTTATTTTTCTCCTTTATAAAATAGCAAAAGCAATAACTACATTGTAGAAGTTGCCTTAATTAAAAAATTGTAGAAAATCTCTCCCATGTCTCATCAATTCTATTTTTTCATTTTATTTTTTAATCAACTTTTTATTTTTGAGCATATTACACATGAGTACTGTATTTATATCATTTTCACTCTTCCTCTACTCCCAACTCTTCTGAGAATCACACACACACACACACACACGCACACGCACATGCACATTGTTGCTGGTATGTATATGTGTTTATAGATGACCACTTTGGATTGCTAACTTATCAGGGAGCTTGCATCTCTAGAGAAAATTCATTCTTCTTCTCTCAGGAGCTATTGTTTTCCCATAGTTCTTCATCTGGGAGTGGGACTTATTAAAATTTTGCCCACCCATAGTCCATGTTGGTATGTCAACCAGTGTTGTCATTATTTGGGTCTTGTTTAGAAAACCATTGTGGTGGTTTGAAAGAAAATGCTTCCCAAAGGGAGTGGTGCTGTTAGGGGTGGCCTTGTTGCAGTAGGTGTGGTCTTATTGAAGAAAGTATGTCACTGTGGAAGCGGGCTTTGAGGGCTCATATATGCTCAAGCCATACCAACTGAGACAGACCACTTCCTCTTGCCTGTAAGACAAGATATAGGACACTTGGTTACTTCTCCAGCACCATTTCTGCCTGGACGCCACTTTATCGCACTGTGATGATAATGAACTAAACCTTTGAAAATGTAAGCCACCCTAATTAAATGTTTTTCCTTTATAAGAATTGTTATGGTCATGGGGTGTATCTTCACAGCAATAGAAACCCTAACGAAGGCAACCATGTTGTTGAGATTTCATTAGTGCACCTTCCCTGGCATGCCTAAAAAATACTATTTAGCAGAAGCTACTGTATTTTCTGGATTTCAACTTTCTGTACCGCTGGACCAGTCATGTGGTTTGTAGGCTTTGTGATTAATGAATCCTTTTTTTCCTTCAGCAGTTTGCATAGCACCTTCTGATACTATGAGAATGAGTCCTGAGAATGGGGGCTTCCATACAAAGGTTTCATTGTAGAAGACTTCTGCCTCCTTGGTTAAGTTTATTCCTAAATTATTTATTAGAGGCCATTGTGAATGGGAGTGCTTCCATGATCTCTTTCCCAGCATGGTACATAAAAAGGTGACCGACTTTTGTAAGGTGATTTTGTGTCTTGCGAAAAGATGGAAAGTGCTTACCGTTTCTCGACATTTTTCGTGATGTTTAATATGTCTCATGAACAATATTATATATTCAAATGGGGATGGCATGACTTCCCATTTGTATTCCTTTAATTTACTTCTCTTATTGTTTCTCTTATTGGCAGGGATTTCAAGAAATTTATTTAAAAGGAGTGGGGAAAGGGAATAGCCTTGTCTTGGTCCTGCTTTTGTTTGTATTAATTTGTGTTTTTCTCCATTTAGGAAGCTGAATCCATTTGTGAATCTGTTATATATAGCCTTTATTATGTGGGTATATTCCCTTCATCCCTAGGTTTTCCAGAACTTTTATCATGAAAAAAGCCTATTGGATTTTGTCAAAGGCCTTTTTTGCATCCATTGAAATGATCGCATGAACTTTGTCTTTAAGTCCTGTTATATGGTTTATTATATATATGAAGTTGTGTATATTGAATCATTCCACATCTCCAGGATAAACTCAACTTGACCATGTCTTCTTTCTTGCTTTTTAAATTTTTTTCATTTTACATACCAATCCCAGTTTCCCCCTCCTTCCCCTTCTCCTGGCATACCACCTTCTCCCTCCTTCATGCCCCCATCCAATCCTCAGAGTGGGTAAGGCCTCCCTTGTGAAGTCAACAAAGTCTGCCATACCAAGTTGAGGCAGGACCAAGCCCTTCCCCCCGTATCAAGGTTCAGCAAGGTGTCCCACCAAAGGGAATGGGATAAGTCCTGGTCCCACTGCCAGGAACCTCATAACAGATCAAGACACATAACTCTTGCCTACACTCAGAGGGACTAGTTGGTTTCCATACAGGTTCCCCAGCTGTCAGTTCAGAGTCTGAGGGCTCCCACTACCTCAGGTCAGCTATCTCTGTGATTTTTCCCTATAAGGATCTTGACCATCCTATATGATCACTGCCCTTTCTCTTCAACTGAACTGCAGGAGCTCAACCCAGTTCTTGGCTGTGGGTCATTGCATCTGCTTCCATCAGTTACCTAATGCAGTTTCTATGATAGCAATTATGGTAGCCACTAATCTGAGTATACGGGAAACCCATTCAGATGCCCTCTCCACTACTGCTAGAAGTCTTAACTGGGTTCATCCTTGTGGATTCCTAAGAATTTCCCTAGTGCAGGTTTCTCCCTAACTCCATAATGGCTCCCTCTAGCAAGATATCTCTTTCATTGCTCTCCCTTCCATCCTTCCAACTCAGCCTTCTTGATTCCTCATGTTCCCATCCCCATCCTCTCCTTCTACCCTTCTTCCCAGTTTACCCAGGAGATCATAACAATTTTCCCTTCCTGGGGCTCTCCATGGGTATCCCTTTTAGGGTCCTCCTTTTTACCTAGCTTATCTGGGGTTGTGGATAAGATAAAACAAAAACCTACAGAATGGGGAAAGATCTTCACCAACCCATATCTGACAGAAGGCTGATCTCCAAAATATATACAGAACTCAAGAAATGCCAGTTCATGCATTTGGGATAAGTCCAAAATTACCAAATAATTCAGTTAAAAAATGGGGTACAGATCTAAACAGAGACTTCTCAAGAGAGAAATCTCAAATGGCCAAAAGACACTTTAGGAATTGCTCAACATCCTTAGCCATCAGGGAAATGCAAATCAAAATGACTCTGAGATACCATCATACACCTGTCAGAATGGCTATGATCAAAAACACTTACGCTGGAGAGGATGTGGAATAAGGAGAACACTCCTCCATTGCTGGTGGGAGTGCAAACTTGTACAGTCACTTTGGAAATCAGTATGGTGGCTTCTCAGAAATTTGGGGATCAATCTACCTTAAGATCCAGCAATACCACTTGGGCTTATACCCAAAGGATGCACAATCATACCACAAGGACATTTGCTCAACTATATTCATAGCAGCATTATTCATAATAGCCAGAACCTGTAAACAACCTAGATGACCCTCAACAGAATAATGGGTAAAGAAAATGTGGTACATAGTGAAGTATTACTCAGTGGTCAAAAGCACTGATATCTTGAAATTTTCAGGCAAATGAAAGGAACTAGAAAAAAATGATCCTGAATGAGATAACCCAGACCCAGGAAGACAAACACAATATGTACTTATTCATAGTGGATAATAGACCTTGTTTTCTTTCTATAGGTTGCTGACTGTCCTTATTCCTTTCTGCTATTTGAGCTATTGCTTTCTGTAGTCTCTGTAGGACTGGTGTTGTGTGAGTGAATACTTTTTAAAATTGATTTTATTGAGTTATACATTTTTCTCTGCTCCCCTCTCTTTTCCCTCCCCTTCATCCCTCTCCCATGGTCCCCATGCTCCCAATTTACTCAGGAGTTCTTGTCTTCTTCTACTTCCCGTGTAGATTAGATCTATGTATGTCTCTCTTAGGGTCCTCATTGTTGTCTAGGTTCCCTGGGATTGTGATTTGTAGGCTGGTTTTCTTTGCTTTATGTTTAAAAACCACTTATG
The DNA here is from genome assembly GCF_903992535.2 of Arvicola amphibius. Classification (NCBI taxonomy): domain Eukaryota; kingdom Metazoa; phylum Chordata; class Mammalia; order Rodentia; family Cricetidae; genus Arvicola; species Arvicola amphibius. Next base: position 98,779,880 of record NC_052049.1, on the reverse strand, counting down.
AGTGAGTACATATGATACTTACCTTTCTGAGTCTGGGTTACGTCACTCAAAATGATGTTTTATAGCTCCATCCATTTGCCTGCAAATTTCAAGATGTCATTAATTTTTTTCTGCTGTGTAGTACACCATTGTGTAAATTTACCACATTTTCCTTATTCATTCTTCGGTCAAGGGGCATTTAGGTTGTTTCCAGGTTATGGCTATGACAAACAATGCTGCTATGAACATAATTGAGCACATGTTCTTGTGGTACTATAGAGCATCCTTTGGGTATATATCCAAAAGTAGTATTGCTGGGTCTTGATGAAGGTTGTTTCCTAATTTTCTGAGAAATCGTCATACTGATATCCAAAGGGGCTATACCAGCTTACACTCCCACCAGCAATGCAGGAGTGTTCCCTTTACCCCACAACCTCTCCAGCATAAGTTGTCATCAATGTTTTTTATCTTGGTCATTCTTACAGGTGTAAGATGGAATCTCAGGGTTGTTTTGATGTGCATTTCTCTGATGACTAAGGATGATGAGCATTTCCTTAAGTGTCTCTCAGCCATTTTAGGTTCATCTGTTGAGAGTTCTCTGTTTAGGTCTGTACTCCATTTTTTATTGAATTATTTGTTCTTTTGATGACCATTTTTTTGAGTTCTTTGTGTATTTTGGAGATCAGCCCTCTGTCTGATGTGAGGTTGGTGAAGATCTTTTCCCATTCTGTAGGCTGCCATTTTGTCTTGTTGACTATGTCCTTTGCTTTACAGAAGCTTTTCAGTTTCAGGAGGTCCCATTTATTAATTGTTTCTCTCAGTGTCTGTGCTGCTGGGGTTATATTTAGGAAGTGGTGGTCTGTGCCAATGTGTCCAAGGGTACTCTCCACTTTTTCTTCTATGAGGTTCAGTGTGGCTGGCTTTATGTGGAGGTCTTTGATTCATTCGGACTTGAGTTTTGTGCATGGTGATAGATATGGGTCTATTTTCATTCTTCTACATGTTGATATCCAGTTATGCCAGCACCACTTGTTAAATATGCTTTCTTTTTTCCATTTGATTTTTTTTTGCTCCTTTGTTAAAAATAAGGAGTTCATAGGTGTGTGGATTAATATCCAGGTCTTCAATTCAGTTCCATTGGTCCTCCTGTCTCTTTTTATGCCAATACCAGACTGTTTTCAGTACTGTAGCTCTGCAGTAGAGTTTGAAGTCAGGGATTGTGATGCCTCCAGAAGTTCTTTTATTTTACAGGATTGTTTTGACTATTCTGGGTTTTTTGCTTTTCTACATGAAATTGAGTACTGTTCTTTCGAGATATGTGAATAATTTTGCTGGGATTTTGCTGGGCATTGCATTGAATCTGTAGATTGCTTTTGGTAAGATTGCCGTTTTTACTATGTAAATTGTACCTACCGAAGAGCATGGGCAATCTTTCCACTTTCTGGTGTCTTCTTCAATTTCTTTCTTCAAAGATTTAAAGTTCTTGTCATATAAGTCTTCCCCTTGTTTGTTTAGGCTTACTCTGAGATATGCTATTTGTAGCTATTGTGAAGGGTGATGTTTCTGTGATTTTTTTCTCAGCCAATTTATTATCTTGTAAAGGAGGGTTACTGATTTTTTTTAGTTCATCTTGTATCCTACTACATTACTGAAAGTGTTTATGAGTTGTAGAAGTTCCTTGGTGAAATTTTGAGGTCTTTTATATAAACTATCATATTATCAGCAAATAGTGAGAGTTTGACTTTTTCTTTTCCAATTTGTATCCCTTTGATCTCCTTTTGTTGTCTTATTGCTCTAGCTAGGACCTCAAGAACTATATTGAATAGATATGGAGACAGTGGACAACCTTGTCTTGTTCCTGATTTCAGTGGGATCACAGTGAGTTTCTCTCCATTTAGTTATGCTCCTTGTATCCCTGCTCTCTCCAAGACCTTTATCATGAAGTGGTGTTGGATTTTGTCAAAAAGCTTTTTCAGAATCTAATGAGATGATTATGTGTTTTTTATTTTTTAGTTTGTTTATATGATGGAGTACGTTTACAGATTTTTGTATGTTAAACCATCCCCGTATCTCTGAAGTGAAACTGACTTGATCATGGTGGATGATGGTTCTGATGTGTTCTTGGATTCGATTTGCCAGTATTTTATTTAGTATTTTTGCACCAATGTTCATGAGTGAGATTGGTCTGTAATTCTCTTTCTTAGTAATGTCTTTATGTGGTTTGGGTATCAGGGTAATTGTAACCTTAGAAAAAGAGTTTGGCAATGTTCCTTTTGTTTCTATTTTGTGGAACAATTTGAGGAGTATTGGTATTAGTACTTCTTTGAAAATCTTGTAGAATCTAAGCTGAAACCATATGGTCCTGGGCTTTTTTGGGGGTGAGGGGAGAGTTTTGATAACTGTTTTTATTTCTTTAGCAGTTATAGGTCTATTTAATTTGCTTATCTGGGCTTGATTTAATTTTGATAAGTGATATTTATCCAGAAAGTTGTCCATTTCCTTTAAGTTTTCCAATTTTGTGCAGTACAGGTTTTCAGACAATGACCTGATGATTCTCTGTATTTCCTTTATATCTGTTGCTATGTCCCCCTTTTCATTTCTGATTTTGTTAATTTGGATATTCTCTTTCTGCATTTTGGTTAGTTTGAATAAAGGTTTGTCTATTTAGTTGGTTTTCTTGAAGAACCAAATCTTTGTCTCACTGATTCTTTGTATTGTTTTCTTTGTTTCTATTTTGTTGATTTCAGCTCTCAGTTTGATGTGTTACATTTGTTTATGCTGCATTTGTTTAATGATGTAAAGATATGTTACTTTACCTGCCTAAGGCACCCGACTGGTCTAATAAAAAGCCGAACAACCAATATCTAGGCAGGGTTTGCAGGTAGATAGAATAAATAGGAGGAGGAATCTAGGCTCAAGAGAGAAAAGAGGGGGAGAGAATGAAGAAGAAAGGAAGGGAGACACACATAGTCAGCCAGGCAGACATGGAATACGGCAAACAGAATGAAAGAAACGTAAAAAGCTCTGAGTCAAAATGTAGATGAAGACAAACATGCTAATTTAAGTTATAAGTTATAATGGTAGAAGCATAAGCTAAGGCTGGGTATTCATAACTAAAAATTAGTTTCTATGTCATGATTTGGGAGCTGGTTGGCAGCCGAAAGAAAGCCTGATCCACATGAGGACATTCATGTCTACATGGTCATGGGCAATATACCACATAGGGGTATATGCAAGGAGAGATTCCATGATGAGAAAGGGGAAAGAGAGAGACGGAAAGAAGTGTGTGTTTGTGGGGAAGCATTTGCTTTTTAAAAGTTCTACTACATTTATCTTGTTTTTTGTTTTTTACCCTTCTCATTCTCCCTAAAAAGCCATTCTTTTTCCATTTTCCCCATCAGATCACCCACGTGCTACTATTCCCCTTTATCCTTCCCACACCTTTTTCAATATTTACCTCCCAGAAGTTCTACCACTTGCTAATATTATCATGCTGTAGACCAAGATTCTAGCATATGCACTCTTGAAAGTCAATTTTAAACCCTGGTTCCACCATAGTGCTCTTATTATAAGAGAACTGGGAATCTGAAGGACATAGAAACAATAGACAGGAAAGAGGGGATCCTCTAAGTTGAGAGACTAGATGGATTTTCTACAATGTTTTGCCTGTGCTAAATACCTGAGGAATACTTCACAACAAAGTACAGCGTTAGTGCGTGCAGAAACAACCTTCTTGGTTGGTATCCTTGGTGTGCATCAGAGAAGACCTAGAAGAAGTTTGGGAACTGAGTGTCCAAGGCAGGGCAATTATGCTTTTTAAATGAATAACGAAAACACTAATTTTCTTTAAGAATGTTAGTGCTTTTTTAAATTAGATATGAAATGTTACTCATGTGACAATATTAAATGAGACAAACTTTCCGAGTATCTTAGTTCATTTAGGCTACTCTAACAAAAATCCAGATGGCATATCAACAGCAGAAACATGTTTTTCACATTTCTGGAGGATGAGAAGTGCAAAATCAGTCTTAAAAGATGTGGTGTCTGCCATTTATAACCACCATATTCTCACTGCCTCCTCATATGGCAGAAGGATGAGGAAGCTCTCTGAAGTCAGTTATAAGGGCATTAATCCCACCATAAGGTTTCCATTACACAAACTAATCACATCCCAAAGACCCCATTCACCTTGGGAGTAGAATCTGACCATATGGACCCATGGAGGAAGGACACCTCTATTCCGACATTCAGACTAAATCATCAAGTTATTGAGTTGTTGAAAACTCTCAAACTTTCAAGCTTACTCTTTTATGCTGAACTATGGTAGAGTGATGGTAATTTTTTAATGGTGCAGAAAAAAATCAAACGAGGGGAGAAAAAGGAGGTGGAGAGAGAGGGAAAGAGCAAGAAAGTCTTCTCAAAGAGAGGACTGAAAGCAAGGAAATAAGAGATGGTCTGGAAAGCCTTTCTATATTAGGAAGGATTTCCAAAACTCACAGAAGAAATTAGAAATTATATGTGAAGCACCAAAATAATTCAGAGAAAAAATGCACAAAAATTAAATAAAAGGATATATAAGTAATATATATTCCAGGGACAGAGCAGAATCATAAAATTGTAGTGAAGCATTCACTTGGGGTTAGAGTTGACCTTGCCCATCATTCTAAGAAATTTCATCTTGTCTTGTCATCTCTAGCTACTCCACCATGCCCTGGAAATACCTAATTTCCCGCAGGAATAGCCTCACCATGTGCACAGTTCACCGGTAATAAGAGCAGCGCAAACAACTAATATAGGATGCTGTGGAAATCTCGGCTTCTGCAGAGAGCAGAGGTTATCTCAATCTTTCTCTACTTTATCAGAAAGGATGGATTGTGACTCCTATATTATTGGTGAGCTGAGAGTTTAAATCTCTTTCCTCTCTTTTGAGTGTCATGACCTAGCCTTTTGACATCTGCCCTGGAACTATCTTATGTGTCATGTCAAGAAAACTCAGTTATCAGAGAGCGAATTCATTCGGTCTACTCACTCTGTGTGAGTGAGGAGAAAATTCAAACCAGGTGAGAATTAACTAGCACAGAATACTGATGTGCATGGTATAATTACTAGTACATAGGAAAGGCTCAAAAATACTCATATTTTCAGCATGAAAGTGTGTCTGTGCCAATACTCACTCTTCCTTTTATTTGACTTATGGCCTCAAAAAAGCTCATTGACTCCTTTGTGCCTTCGCTTCCTAATCTATAAAAGATGCTTATAAAAATAAGAATAAATAAAAAGTGCTTGTCACAGGGTTGGTGATAAGACTGAGTAGAAGGAACTCCGGGTTGTGCTTGGCATATAGTAAACTTTCAATAATCGTCAATTACTGGAACTGTGTGATCACTGTGTCTTTAGTGGCTGTGTGGGAATGAGGCTCCTTTAGCCTGCTACACGAAAAGCAATGTGTTGTTAGGAGTGCGATGGGATGGGCACTGAGAAACCATGAGCCTCAAGAAGAGCTTCAAAGGCTGATTATTCTCTTCACCATGGGCATATGGATGCCACAGTCTTTTGGTCAAGGTATTGCCTTATCTTTTGGTCTCAGGATGATAGCTAAATCTCTGGGTAGTCTCTAGAGCAAACTTTACAGAAGGACAGATTTGATTGTTTTGCCTAATTGCTGTCTGTGCTCTTCAGCACTGCCTGGGATCAGGTGACATGTGTTATGGAGACTCATAGATCTCAGAGACCTAAGGGAGCGTGTGCAGGCTGTCTAGCTGCAATGATGAATGTGTTTTGTCAGATGCTAAGGCACTAATTGAAGTAAGTTTCTACATAAAATTCCATTAAAGTGTTTCTGATGTTCAGAGGTAATGAAGCAGTTTTCACTTCTCAGGTGGGAATCATCCTTCAGCTTCCCCCAGTCTAGCTAAACGAATCCATGTTCTTCGTTATAACAAGTCAAGTTGTGGCAGTGCACACATCTGATAGTTTTCCTACTTACAGAGCCTTCCAATAACCCACATCAATAAACTAACGATGTAAGAAAGACTCTGTATTGCCTCGATATGAGGGCTTTTTCCTTGTCTTATTGTATCTTATTTTTGTCTTGTTTGGTTGTTGTCTCTTGGAGGCCTGCTCTTTTCTGAAGGGAAACAGAAGGGGAATAAATCTAGGGTAGAAGGGAAATATAGGGGTGCTGGGAAGAGTAGAGGGAGGGGAAACTAGTTGGGGTGTATTGTATGAGAAAAGACTCTATTTTTAATTTTAAAAGAAGAAAAAAGAAAGACTGTTTAACATTCTGAACATGAGATTTTACTCCAAACACTGCATAAGAAAGTCAAGCTCACATGCAAGTTATCTCTAGTTAGCTACACAGAGACAGAAAAAGTCAGTCTATCAATTATGACAGTACATTTCAAACAGGTTCAAGTTCAAAGGTGGCACTGGGTTCAGAGACACCGTCTGATATCCTTGTGCATTTGAGGATAATAAGTGATGTAATATTAGCTCCGGAGCTTGAATAAGAAGGTTCTGTAGGGCTTTGAACAACCATACTGTCAGAGAATTTTCGTGACTAACACTAAGAGTGTCAAGGCTAGAATTTTGGCTCTAGGACCATTATGCGACTAGACGAGTTCATCATGGCTGCTATTTTATATGGCAAGAATGCCCAAGCATCAATAATTTTGGACTTTAATTCCTAATTAACTATTAACAGTGGGTTATTACTTAAAAGAAAGGTGGGGTTGGGGCTCCTTAGCTCATGCTGGCCTAACAAGTACTAGCGAACCCTTCTTAAGCCACACTCAGCCTCAGTTTCTCGGATCCTCAGGCAGTGGGCTAATTTGATGGTTTATAAGTAAAAGGTTTTTGTTTTTTTAAATGCATGGAACAAAGCACTTCATGATAGCAAATGGTTCTGAGGCCAGGCACTGTTGATACAGGCCTGTAGTCCTAGCACTCTGGAGGTTGAGGCAGGAGGATTAAAAGCTACAGAGCAGTCTGGGCAAAAGAGTAAGATTCTGTCTCATGAAAGTAAAATCTAGGTTCTGAGGTTTGTTTATTTTTCTAAGGTTTGCACGATTTTAAAATCAAACTTCTGTTCACTGTAAATCTGATTTATGTCACAAAGCTTGTGATAATAACTAGAAAAGGCTTGTTTCTTTTCAAGACAAGCCAAACAGAAAGTCCTGGCATAAATCTGGAATTTAATGTTTAAGAGGTGACTTTGAGCCTTTAATCCCAGGACTCGGGAGGCAGAGGTGGGTGGATCTTTGAGTTTGAGGCCACCCCGGTCTACAAAGTGAGTTGCCGGTCAGCCAGGGCCACAGAGAAAAGCTCTGTCTTGAAAAATAACAACAGCCCCCAAACAAACAAACAAAAAAGAGGTAAACTTGAACAGTGTGTTGAAAGTCCCAGATCTGATAAACCCTATAAGGGCACATGAGAGATTGTTGGGAACTCTGTCATCTGTCCAAAGAAGCGCACATAATAATGAAGAGATGGCTGTGGTTCCTCTTCTATCCGTTTGAAGTTGGGCTGTGGAGGTCAGCTGAAGAACGACTCCCTGCTGGCTGATTGGCAAAGCTACTAGAAGTATTTTGAGGGTGAACAGAGGAAAAAGAGCAGCCTGGCTAGGAGCTGTGTATTTTTGATGAGGGCAGATGGGGCAATTAAGGAAAGAGCAGAAATAAGGTTGTCAGAGGAGAGAGAGCAAACCTGGGGAGAATTTTGCTTTTACCTGTCAAGGCACTGGTAGATTTGGATTAGAGATCCAGGTCCTCGGATAAAAGGACTAAGTGCTTGGACCAGAGCTCTTCATTGGATCCAAGATGTTTACTGGAAGTAGCACTGTTAATTCAATAAAAATATAAGGAATTAGCACTTCTAATATTTGCATCGAATCAGAATTTTATGACAGACTAGAGCAGGCCTTATAAGAAAGAAATATACAGACTAGGCTTAAGAATCTACCCTCGGGGATGGAGAGATGGCTCAGTGGTTTTAAGAGCATGGCCTGCTCTTCCAAAGGTCCTGAGTTCAATTCCCGGCAACCACATGGTGGCTCACAACCATCTGTAATGAGGTCTAGTGCTCTCTTCTGGCCTGCACACACACACACAGACAGAATATTGTATCCATAATGAATAAATAAATAAATATTTTTTTTTAAAAGAATCTACCCTCCCTGCCTCAAATGAGGCATTCAGGGTAGGTTCTCAGCCACCTTCTTGTCCCACATACTCTGGAGTTTTTGAGGCACGACAGATTTCCCACAGAGTACATATTTATTCCTTTTATTTGGACTTTGGCAGAAAAGTGCTAGAAGACAGTCCTCATTTGGGACCTGTTCTCCTGCCCTCCTGCCCTCTCCCCTACACCTCCAAAGCACTGTCTTCATTCTCCACCAGGATCTTCCCCTAGCTGTCCATAGCTTTGGCATCAGTGTGCCAAGGAAAAGGTGCTTAACAAAAGCCCTCCAAAGTTGCACACTCTGTTCAAGAGACCTGAAGGCTCTATGGAAAGAATACTACAGAGAAAACCCATGAAAACGCCTGTGCATTTACCCCCAGGGGGCCTTTTAACTGAGGTTTGCAGGTTGAGCTGAATTGAAGACATCATTCAGCTCAAGTCTGCAGGGAAAACCTGAAGTAGATTAAGCAATGATTGATAAATTAAGTGGGTAATTATTTCTATTTTTTAGAATCTTCACTTTAATTGCATCATCCTTTAAATAGGGTAGGAGTCTTATGCTAGCTAAGTTCATACAAGACTTTTGATGTTTGGCAAACTAATAAAAAATCTGCATGCTTTAAGAGAGAGTGACTCCCATGCTGGCGAAGGGAGCCTAGCTTACCAGCTCACCAATGTTAGAAGAGATGAGAACGGCTCTGAGTTCACTGTGGTGACTGCCACTCGGGTCTGTATTTTACGGAGCACACTTTCCAATCCCTAATTCGTCTTCTATGTCCTTAGAAGAAAAGTGGTCAGATAGAAGTTGCAATAGCTAATCTTGGTTATCAGCTTGATACATCTGGGAAGAAAAAACTCAATTGAGGAATTGCCTTCATCAAATTGGCCTGTGTGGGAACTTTCATGATTGCTAACTTATATAGGAGGGCCCAGACCACGTGGGCTGTATTATTTACTATTCCGGCACAAGTGGCCCTGGAGTAGATAAGAAAGGTACCTGAACGCATGCCATTAAGCAATGGGCCTCTATCATCTTTGCTTCAGTTGCTTCATCCAGGTTCTTACCTTGAGTTCCTTCCTGCCTGACTTCCCTCAAAGACGGACTGTGACCTGGAAGTAGAAGATAAAAAAAAAAACCCTTCCCTCCCTGTATTATTTTTGGTTATAGTGTTTATCATAGCAAAAAGAAACCAAACCATAACAGAAAGATAAAGTGAGACAGATCTTCTAGGAGATAGATGCTTAAGAATGGCTGTCAGAGTTAGGGTATTGAACAATGTGTCTGCTAATTGACAGAGGGTTCCTTTGAAGCAATTAAAATGTCTTGGAACTTGCTAGAATGATGGCTATACAATACTGAGAACATGCAAAAAGTCTACTGAATTCTATATTTTAATATAGCAATTTGTATGTTCTGTAATTTTTACCTCAATAATACAATAAAATTGTCATGCAGCTGTTATGAAACAAAAAGTGAGACAGGTCTAGCTTTTATAGCTATATGGCTTTGAGCACCAGCATTAGGGCCAAGTCCACTTCAAATGGAAGTGGAGGCTGACCTGTCACATAGCCTCAGATTACTTTGCTGCACTGCGATTGCTGTAAAAAACAATTTCATTGGGATATAATTGATAAAGGCTGTAAATGGATAGGTGTCTCCTGAGACTTGTAAACTCAATTATCGCTCGTCCTCATTCTAGTAGCTCGGCCGTCATCAGATCGTCTACCGACAAGTACAGCTTTGCTCTTTCATTTGAACATGTATGACTTTTTGCTTTGTTTTCTTGATTCATTGCAATTTCTGGTAAGCCCAGTTTGATGTGAAATGGAAATGTTATAAGTCTTTGTCTTGTTTCTGATCTCCACGATTAAATTTAGTGCTGGTTTTCTCTTTGTTCTGGGTGCCACTTACCAAGTTGAGGAACGGACTTTCTTTCTTTCTTTCTTTCTTTCTTTCTTTCTTTCTTTCTTTCTTTCTTTCTTTCTCTCTTTCTCCCTTCCTTCCTTCCTTCCTTCCTTCCTTCCTTCCTTCCTTCCTTCCTTCCTTCCTTCCTTCCTTCCTTCCTCTTTTAAGGGTTTGTTTGTTTGTTTATTTATTTATTTATTTATTTATTTGAAAAACAATCTTTTTCTTGTACATACCAATCCAAGTTTCCTCTCCCTAATTTCCTCCTGCTCCCCCATTTTCCACTACCCCACTCCACATCCACTCCTCAGAGAGGGTGAGGCCTCTCATGTGGAGTCAACAAAGTATGCCACATCACTTGAGGCAGGATCAAGGCTCTCCTTTCTGAGCAAGTTATCTCTTCATAAGGGAATGGGCTCCAACAAACCAGTTCAGGCACTAGGGATAAATACTGGTTCCATGGCCAGTGGCCCCACAAATTGTCACACGGCTGTCACCCATATTCAGAGGGCCAGATCAGTCTTATGCAGGTTCCCCTGCTGTCAATCCAGAGTCAGTGAGTTCTCACTAGCTCAAGTCAGCTGTTTCTCTGGGTATCACCATCATGGTCTTGGCCCCTTTGCTCATATCATCACTCCTCCCTCTCTATGACTGGAATCCAGGAGTTCAACCCAGTTCTTGGCTGTGGGTCATTGCTTCGATCAGTTACTGAATGTAATTTCTATGATGACAATTAGGGCAGTCACTAATCTGATTATAGGGCAAGGCCCATTCAGAAATCCTCTCCACTATTACTTAGATTCATAGCTGGGGTCATCCTTGTGGATTCCTGGGAATTTCCCTAGTGCCAGGTTTCTCCCTAACTCCACAATGGCCCCCTCTAACAATGGCTACCTCTTTCCTTGCTCTTCTTCTCTGTTCTTCCCCCAACTTGACCTTCCCCTTCCCTCATGTTCTTCTCCCCCCTCTCCTTTCCCTTTCTCCCCTCTTATCTCCCCCTAACATTCCCACTTACTCAGTAGTTCTTCTCTATTTCCCCTTCCCAGGGGATCCATGTATGTCTTTCTTGGGGTCCTCCTTGTTTCCCGAGAGAATGATGAGCACCAAAGACACTCCACGTGGAGCCTTTCTTCTTGGCAGATCTGGCCTTTGGGCACAGAAATGCCCATACCTCAACCACTGACAGATACAGAGCATCCATAAATGGATAAAACAGGACTGTCATATCCTGCCAAGACAGGGTAAGATAGTTCTGAAAAGTTTCTTGCCTTTGAAAATGGTATGTCAGTTACGTTAGGCCTTAGCCAAAGTTGGTTGCTTCAATGCTGCAAACGTGACTTTGGGTGATTGTCCAGGTAGCTAGTTGTCTCTATGATTTGTTGCATGTTTTAGAAGTGGTTTGAATGCACTTCCTAATTACTCAGGTAACATTATTTTCCTTCTCAGATCTTCGATGGGGTTGAAGACTATATAAATGTAGTTACTTTCCTCTCATGACTTGGCCAAGTTATTTATTATACAAGACTTAAGCTAGTTGGAATAGGATATTTGTGCTTATTGTATATAATTTCATAGTAGGTTTAGAACTCTCTTACTTAAACAAAAGGGGGAGGTGTTGCGGGAGCTCCTTCTGCTCCTTCAGCCAATAGCCGCTGAGATACCAGCCCATTGGGGCGTGGTCTCTCTTTTTAAAAATGCGGCCACTTCCCTCCGCTCTCTCTCTGGCTTCCGGCCCCGCTTCGGACGACTAGGCTCCCTTCCTGATTGCGCAGAGGGCTGTTGTCTGGGACGGTGATCTGTAAGTTTTTTCCCCTTTAAATAAATAACCATTCTATTAATCATAATTCCAAACTGGTGTGGGATTGTTTGTGATTTACGCCATCAGGACAGGATTGTTTTGGCTATCCTGGATTTTTTTGTTTTTCCATATAAAGTTGAATATTTTTCTTTCAAGATCTGTGAAGAATTATTTTGGGATTATAGTGGGGATTGCATTGAATCTGTAGATTGCTTTTGGTAAGATTCCCATTTTGCTATGCTGATCCTACTTATCCAAGAGCATGGGGAGATCTTTCTATTTTCTGATATCTACTTAAATTTCTTTCTTTAAACACTTAAAATTCTTGTCATACAGATCTTTCACTTGTTTGGTTAGAGTTACCCCAAAATACTTTATATTCTTTGTGGCTATTGTGAAGGTTGATGTTTCTCTGATTTCTTTCTCAGCCCGTTTATCATCTGTATATTGGAGGGTCACTGATTTTTTTTGAGTTAATCTTGTATCAGCTGTAGGAGTTCCCTCACAGATTTTTTTCAGGTCACTTATGTATACTATCATATTATCTGAAAATAGTGGAAGTTTGACTTTTTCCTTTCCAGTTTGTATCCCCTGATGTCCTTTTGTTGTCTTATTGCTCTAGGTAGAACTTCAAGTACTTTATTGAATACATATGGAGAGAGTGGACAGTCTAGTCTTTTTTAGTGATTTTAGTGGGATTGTTTTGAGTTCCTCTCCATTTAGTTTGATGTTGGTTGTTGGATTGCTGTCTTACTGCCTTTATTATGCTTAGGTATGTTCCTTATATCCCTGCTCTCTAGAAGTCCTTTGTCATGAAGGGGTGTTGGATTTTGATGGCGGCTTTTTCAGCATCTAATGAGATGGTCATGTGGTTTTTATCTTTCAGTTTGATTCTATGGTAGATTACATTGACAGATTTTCACATATTGAAACATCTCTGCATCCCAGCAATGAAGCCTACTTAGTCAAGTTGGATGACTTTTCGGTTGTGTTCTTGGATTCAGTTTGCCAGTTATTGAGTATTTTTTTCATCAATGTTCATGAGGGAGATTGGTCTGCAATTCTCTTTCTTATTGCATCTCTGTGTGGCTTGGGTATAAGGGTAACTACGGACTCATAAAAAGAATTTGACAATGTCCCTTCAGTTTCTATTCTGTAGAACAATTTGAGGAGTATTGGTACTAGCTCTTGTTTTAAATACTGGTATAATTCTGCACTGAAACCGTCTGGTCCTGGGTTTTTTTTTTTTTTTTTGGTTTGTTTGTTTGTTTGGGAGACTTTTGATGACTGCTTCTATTTCCTTAGGGGTTATAGGTCTATTTAAATTGCTTATCTGGTCTTGATTTAATTTTGGTATATGGTATCTATACAGAAAATTGTCTATTTCCACTGTTTTCCAATGTTGTGGAGTACAGGTTTTTGAAGTATAACCTGATGATTCATTCTCTTGATTTCCTCAGTGTCTGTTGCTATGTCCCCCTTTTCATTACTGGTTTTGTTAACTTGGATATTCTCTCTCTGCCTTTTGATTAGTTTGGATAAAGGTTTGTGTATCTTGTTGATTCCTCAAAGAACCAACTTTTTGTTTCATTGATTCTTTGTATTTGGTTTTTTTTTTTTTCTATTTCATTGGTTTCAGCCCTCGGTTTGATTATTTCCTGGCATCTACTCTTCCTGGGTGAGTTTACTTCTTTTGTTCTAAAGCTTTCAGATGTACTGTTAAGTCACTTGTGTGAGATTTCTCCAGGTTCTTTATGTAGGCACTTAGTGCTATGAATTTTTCTCTTAGCATTGCTTTCAAAGTGTCCCATAAGTTTGGGTTTGTTGTGCATTCACTTTTTTTGAATTTAGGAAGTCTTTAATTTCTTACTTTATTTCTTCCTTGACCCAGGGGTGATTCAGTTGACATTGTTCAATTTCCATGAGTTTGTAGTCTTTCTGCAATTATTGTTAAATTCTAACTTCAAGTCATGGCGATCCAATAAAATACAGGGGATTATTCCAAATTTTTTGTATATGTTGATGTTTGCCTTGTTACCGAGTATGTGGCTGATTTTAGAGAAGGTTTCATGGGGTGCTGAGAAGAAGACATATTCTTTTGTTTTTGAATGGAATGTTCTATAGATATCTGTTCAGTCCATTTGAATCTTAATATCTGTTAGTTCCTTTATTTTTCTCTTAAGTTTCTGTTTGGCAATCCTGTCCATTGGTGAGAGTGGGGTATTGAAGTCCCCTACCATTAGTGTGTGGGATTTGACATTTGAATTAAACTTTAGTAATGTTTCTTTTACAAATATGGGTGCCCTTCTATTTGGAGCATAGATGTTCAGAATTGAGAATACATCTTGACAGATTTTTTTCTGTGATGAATATGAAATGTCCTTCTTCTCTTTTGATTAATTTTAATTTGAAGTCTATTTTGTTAGATATTAGGATAGTTATACCAGTTTGTTTCTTAGGTTCATTTGATTGGAAAATCTTTTCCCAACCCTTTACTCTGAGGTAATGTCTGTCTTTGACATTGAGGTATGCTTCTTGTATGTAGCAGAAGGATGGATATTGTTTTCTTATCCATTTTGTTAGCCTATGTCTTTTTATAGGTGAATTGAGACCATTGATATTAAAAGATATTAATGATCAGTGATTGTTAGTCCTGGTTTTTTTTTTTTTTTTTTTTTTTTTTTTTTTTTTTTTTTGGTTTTGTTGGTGGTGGTGGTATTGTGTATGTGTGTTTCCCTTTTTTGGATTTTGCTGGTGTGGGATTATCTATTGCCTGCATTTTTGTAGGTCTACCTAGCTTTTTTGTGTTGGAGTTTTGCTTCTAGTACTATCTATGAGGCTAGATTTATGAATAGGTACTGTTTAAATGTGGTTTTGTCATGGAATATCTTATTTTCTCCATTTACAGTGATTGAAAGCTTTGCTGGTTCTAGTAGTCTGGACTAGCATCTGCAGTCTCTTACTATCTGCAGAACATCTATCCAGGACCTTCTGGTTCTTAGAGTTTCCATGGAGGAGTCGGATGTAATTCTGATAGGTCTGCCTTTATATGTTACTTGGCCTTTTTTCCTTTGCAGCTTTTAGTATTCTTGCTTTATTTTGTGTGTTTAGTGTTTTGATTATAATGTGGCAAGGGAACTTTTCTTTTGGGTCTAGCCTATTTGGTGTTTTGTAAACTTCTTATATCTTCACAGGTATATTCTTCTTTAGGTTGGAAAAGTTTTCCTCTATGATTTGTTGAATATATTTTCTGTGTCTTTCAACTGGACTTCTCCTTTTTCTATCTTTTATTCTAAGGTTTGTTCTTTTCATGGTGTCCCAGATTTCCTGGGTATTTTATATTAGGAATTTTTTGGATTTATCATTTTCTTTGACTGATGAATCTATTTCCTCTATTGTATCTTCAATGTCTGAGATTCTCTCGTCCATCTCTTGTATTGTATTGGTTATTCTTGCATTTGTAGTTCCTGATCATTTACCCAGATTTTCCATTTTCAGAATTCCCTTGGTTTGTGTTTACTTTATTGCCTCTGTTTCAGATTTCACCTGGTTGATATTTTTTGTTTTGTTTTCTTTGCTTTCTTTATGAGATTTGTTGGTCTCGTCTAATTTTTTTATTTGTCTTGCCTAAAACACCTGATTAGTCTAATAAAGAGTTGAATGGCCAATAGCTAGGCAGGAGAAAGGATAAGTGGGGCTGGCATGCAGAGAGAATAAGTAGAAGAAGAACGAGAAGAGTGAGGAAAAAACGAAGGAGAGGAGGATGCCAGGGGCCAGTCAACCAGCCACACAACCAGCCATAAAGTAATAAGGAAAAACAGTTTATAGAATAGAGAAAAGTAAAATCCCAGAAGCAAAGGGTAGATGGGATAATTTAAGTTAAGAAAAGCTGGCTAGAAAAAAGCTAAGCTAAGGCTGGGTATTCATTAGTAATAACAAGTCTCTTTGTATTTGCGAACTGGATGGCGGGCCCCCAAAGAATTAAAAAGCCAACTACAGTCTGATGGGCCCTAAGAGTTCAGTAAAATGCTAAGAATTCATGTGGATATTGATCTATGCATTTACTTTCTCATGATGCCAGACTGGGTTAGCTCCAAAGCAACACTGAACTTAGAATGAGATAGTGTTTGTTACTCTTCAGTTTTCTTGGAAACCCTTTTACAATTCATGCTATTTTTTCCCCTTAAATGTTTAACAGAAGTCTCCAGTGAAATCAGCACGGTCTGAAATAAAAGAGTCTGGGGGAAGGTTTGAACTTGCACATTTAACTCTTTAATGGATAGCGAAATATTCTACTGGTTTTACTTAAGCAGGCTTTGATAGTTGCATCATTAGAGAAATTTTAATTTATTATATATTATTGAATTAATTATTAAAATCTGCCTTATTTTCTTTTTAATGTTCATAGAGCTTTGTGATGAATAGACTTAATTTCATTGATTATCTCTATTGTCTTCCTGGTTTTTGTTTTACTGACTTCCACTCTAACATCTATCATTTTATTTCTTCTGCTGGTTTGGGGAATTTTATTTGCTCTTTTTTTATGGTATAAGTTGAAATCATTGATTTGAGACCTTTATTCTCTAAGGTGGGTGTTTAATGCTACAAATTTCCTTCTTATTATGGTATGGTACACACCCCACAAATTATGGCATTTTAATCTTTCGTGATGTATCTTACATCTATATTGTATTGTCAGTTCTATACAACATTATATGTTGTAATATATGTTTATATTTTTCCTATTGATTTTTTTTCTTTGATTGCTGTGCAGATGGGGATTTCCCCAGATGTTTTTGTGACCCATTTTGTTTGACATAACTACTTGAAAATCTATTAAAATATGGCCCGTGATGTGGTGCATCTTGGCTTGCACTCTGTGCGAACTTGAAGAGTGTGTATTCTACTACTGTTATGTATGATGCTATCTACATGTCACGTTGGTAAAATGATCATGTCTTCTTTATCATCACTGTTTTGTGTCTGGCTGTTGCCAAGTACCTAGAGTCATACTGAATCTCTAGGTATAATTGTGGGTTTTCATATTTCTCCTTTGTTACCACTTGTGATAGTTAGAATATGAACGAGCCCCTATAGGCTCATATGTTTCCCAGTTAATGAAACTGCTTGGGAAGGATTATGAGGCGTGGTCTTGATGGAGGAGGCCTGTCATTAGGAGTGGGCTTTGACATTTCAAAAGCCTACGCCATTACCACTTGGCTTTCTCTGACTTGTGCCTAGGAATCAAACTGTGAGTTCTCAACTACAACTCCCATGCCGTGCCTACCTATCTGTTGCCACAGTCTGCCATTATGGTCATGAATTTTAAGTCTCTGGAACTAGGACCCCCAAATTCGGCTCCTTCTTCTGTAAATTTCCCCTGCCATGGTGTCTTATCACAGTGAAGGAGAAACAACAAAGATAGTGCTGGTTTTTTCTTTGCAGTTTTTGAAAGTTTTAGCTATGTAACTTAGAATTGCAACATACTCTCATTAAATCAGTCCATTTATCACTATGAAATGGTTCCTTTCATCTTGTAATACTATTTCCTTTGAAATGGAATTTTTCTTATAGTATTATTGCCATTCATGTTCCTTTTAATATTGTATCTCTTCCATCAATTTAATCTATCTTTGCCTTTTTATTTTAGATGCATTTCTCATAGATAGTATATTTTCTCTTCCTTTCTTCTTTTTTTCTTTCTCTCTTTAGATTTCAGCATGAGAGCCTTTATCTTTCAGTTGGTTTATTTATGTCATAGATGTTTACTGTAACCATTGGGGGCTGTATTTAAATTTATCACTTTGCCATTTTATCTGTTTGTTCTTTGTTCCCTGATTAGATGGATTTTTTTTTGCCTGCCTTTGCATTAAACATGATTTATAATTTCATTTTATCAGGGTGCTTGATGCTTTTGGATTTCTAACAATGCTGTTGAGTTTTTCTCTGGGATGCATTTATGTTGCTAAGAAACATCTCAACTCTGTTTGGAGCTCTGCTAAGAAGCTTAGGGACCAGAGGAAGCCCTGAGTGGGTGAAGTCCTGAGCAACTGTGTATTTTGACAAGTACAGCCTGTTGAGGACTCAGAGACCAATTGGGTCATGGTAAATTAGCAAAGCCTTTATCTATATGGACCAGGCTCAAGAGGGATGGCAAAACTTTCCAAGAATGAGTGTTTATGAATGAGCGATCAATGTATGCAAAGACTGGTAATGGTGGAATCTTTCTCCTCCAGGGTATCTACAGCCTGAGAGTGTGGCCTACTGATGCCATCTAGTTCCTCACCCTAATAAGTACACAGAGGAACCAGCTTCTTTGTATGTGTGTTTGTCCTTCCTTTATTCCCTTGTTGACCCAAGTCAGGATTCCTAGACCTAAGCCACACAGGTTGAGGCAGATTAGAGAAACATTTGATCTGAGCTCCTTTTTACCCCTCTCCCAGCCCTATGGAAGCCACACATTCTACCCATTTCTAATCCATTTGATTAACTTTTGTGGTCTTTTTCACTTTCTTATATAAGTATGGTGCCCATACTCCACTGGATACGTACAGGCATGCCAAACCTGTGGTTTACAGGCTATACATAGGTGAGGATGGCTATGAATCGGCCCAACACAAAGCCATACTTAAAACATCATGAATTACCTTTACAATTTATTTTTAGTGAATTATTTTAAGTGAATTGCTTTCTTCTTGAGTATGCATTTCGTAGACAATAACTTTGTTTGCAAAGTCAAACCCTTTATTGATCTCCTTTATTCTTCCACGTAAGTCCCTCATTTTTGGTACTCTCCCTGGATTCTAGCTGCCTTGACCTCTATGGGATCCCAGCTGTATCTGCACTATGTAGACTGGGAGCTATACTCTGCTGGGGGGGGGGGTCTGCTTACGATATGAACTAAAACTCTCCACACAGTAAGATGTGACAGTTATAGAGCAAAAATTATTATTTGTCTTTATTTCTTCAGCAACCATCATCTCGGTCCTTTGATTTTTGAGGTCCGATGTGTTTTAAAACCATGATTTCATGCATTTGCATAATTTTCTTTTTAAGTGTTTGAGATAGGAAGTTTGCCCCCAGCATCCCTTCCTTAGTAGTTCCAGTGTTCCTATTTGAATTTTCAAAGTAAGAAAGTCAGAATGCAGTCACTGCAGTGGGGTTTGTCCTAAGAGAACAGAGTGGAAGAATTTGTGGTGTGGAAAATTTAAGCAAGAATTGGAGTTTAGGAATGATGGAGTTGGGGAGAGAGAGGTTAACAAAAATGAAGACTGTATAAAAAATCCATATGGAAACTTATTACTTTGTAGGTCAACTAAAAATCATGAGTGAGAGAGAAAGAGAGAGGGAGGGAGGGAGGAAATGAGAGAGGAGGGAGATTATAGTGGAGTTAGCATGCCTGTTTAGATAATGCTGTTTTAAAAGCCATAGATATTAAACAACAACCCAGTACTAAGTTTGAGATGCCTGGAAGCTTTTTCTTTGCTGAATAGCTTTCAACATGCTATACAGGCTTCTGGGGGAGAAAAGCCATCAATAGCTTTTCCCAGCTGTGAGTTGTGAACCCTATGAACTAGGATAATAACCTTCCAGGGACCATGTGCCCATTGGTGCTATAGTGATGTGACTGTTATGGGAGTAACCAACTGTTTCCTTATTGTGCTTGAGACTTACTCAGCAAGAGAGAATCCATGCCTGCCACTTTAAACCCAGCCAACATTCCATTGCTTGAGGAAGTCTTGGGCCCTCGTGGCAAATGTACTACTGCTGTTTAGCTAAATTGTTATGGTGCCAAGCTGCCTTCTAAATATTTATGCTCACAGCCGTAGAAAAGTGCTGTTCCAAGAAATTTTGCTTGCCATCTTCTGTGTCCCATTCCTAATTCTAAAGCATCCTTTTTCACATACTAGGGCATCGATGAATGTTGGTTAAATATATGAATATGTTGTCTATTACCTTGTTTCAATTCTGTCTGAGTAGTAAACTAAACTACTACTCTCTGTCCTTTCTATTTTAAAAACACAATTAAGGGTGAATCAAGCTACATTATCTATTTTATCATGCCTGCAGGGAGTTTTGCTGCAGAGATTAAAATGGTTTAACCAAGGCTCCAATGTCCACCTGATGACAGCTTAACTCAATCGTGGTCAAATTACCTTAGAGGCAATTAACAGCTTTCTAGGAGCTGAGCTTGATAATTCAAGCATACTGACGCCCTTGGGTGCCTGCAGATCCGCACGCAGCTCCTGGCTCTGGAGATGGAGAGGTGCCATCCGCTGCAGTAGGAAGCCATCCCCACAGCTATGATTAAGCTGTGCTGCAAGGCAAGCGATGCCCTGCTGAGGATGGCCAAAGTGCTGTCAGAAACATCATCGTTCGGCGACTCGTTCCCCATACCTTGTCATTTTCCTCCCCAGACTAGAGGAAGCAAGAGGCAGCATTACACTTCAGTGTGAAGGCTGGCAGGATAATGACTAGGGTGTGCAGAGGGGGGATGGCAGGAGCAGTGACTGGGCAAGGATTCATGTGCTCCTGAAAGCACACATCACAGAGGACAGTCAGGGTCAAATGCAGCATCGATTGTTCAGGAGGCCAAGCTGAGAGTTGCCCCTCTCCCCCAGGAGACATGGAAGAAAGAGTGGAAGACTTGGGACCAGCCCAGATGGTGGCAGGGGCAGAAAGGTTTCTAGGGCGATCTGGCCTAGATTAATAGTGCACATTTTGCTGCTTTAAATGAAAATAGAGGTGTGTGCCAGCTCTTGTGGCCTGGGTATGGGCATCACTTGGCACCTTAATCCAGAGCATTGTTTGGCTCATGATAACAGAGTGATTCCAGATGGGCAAGGCTGGACTCTATCTTGGTTTGAGGTTTGATGTGTCTATTAAAACAAAACAAAACCACAAACACCAGAGCAGCGCTTCAACGCTGCTGTTATATTTCAGGGAATGAGGCAAAAACGATTGTGTACATCTTACGCACATAAGACCTTATTATAGGAAGCAGGGGGCTTCAAAATGATTGGCAGGGAAGGGAGACATGGGTCAGTTTCAAATTCCAGAGCACAGTACTGGATTTGTAGCCCAGGAAGCTGGTGTTAGAAGCCCATATGCCTTGTGAATCTCAGATATCAGGGAACCCGGCACTGGAATGTCGCCTCTGACTGCCACACCACTCCTTGATTCTTACATTCTCAAGGCTTTTTATTTACCTACTAACCCAAACAACAATAGGAAGATGACCTCTGCTCACTCCATCATCTCCGCCACTCAGGTGTATCCAATTGACAAAACCCAAATTGCACTTAGAATAGGGGTGAGTAAGAAATGTGTTTTGTTTTGGCTTTTAGCGTTTTAAGCATGCTAGAATTGCTGGGACGAGGGTGACACAAAATAGACATACAGGATTTGAAATTCACAGGAGGGCTCAGGCAAGCACAGGTGCCCCCTCCATAAACATGGTGCTATTCAGAGTTCACCTTTTGGAATTCAGTGTACTGTCTGTCCATTATACAGCGGGTTTTCAATAATTACCGATTCAATAAATATTAGTTTAAGAAGGGGAATAAAACGATGTGTATTTTTCCCATTTCAATTCTCTTCAAGTGAATCTGCTCCTTCCAGAAGTGACTGAATATATCTTATATGGGGGTTGATAGAAATAAGAAAATATTAGAGTTTTTCCCATTTTTTTCTTCTCATCACTCAATACAGTGCATTTTATATTTGATCATAAAAGTATGGGGTTTTCTCAGCAGCAGCAGCCTGCTCTACAGTGAACCACACGGTATCCTATTCTTCAGTTTCATCTAGTCCTATCCTCTGGAGATGCAGTGGGCTCCTACAGGATAAGTCACAAGACTGCCGCCCCCTTCAGAGGCCAGAAGCAAGTAGGGTATCCAGAACTCCTGTCTCAACCCCCTCTTGTGATTTGACTAATTTCCTAGATTGGCTGACAGAACTTAATGGAACACAATATTTATGCTTGATGTTCAGTATAAGTGATGTTTTAAAGGTTAGGGGAAAGAAATATTTAGGGTAAGGGCAGGTATGTGAGAAGGCCATGGGGATTCATGGTGATCTCTTGGTACACCCGTTCCTGGATTTCCACATGTTCAGCTATGCAGAATCTCCCTTTCTGTCTGAGTCTCAGTGGAAGCTTTATTACGTTGGTGATCGGCACAACACGGGCCGTCTTCTGCTTCCTGGAGGTTGAGGAACAGGACTGAATCCCAGCCTCTTCAAGCATGCTAGTGTGTCTATAGAGGCATGCCTTCTCTCTGAAGATTCCCTGGCAGCAGTTCTCACAGTAGCACATGAAAGACATGTGTCAATTCAGAGCTCTGTATCCAGGAAACAGAGATAGAACCTAAATCTATACCTTTTATAACATCACAAGAGTATTGTTCACAGAGTCGGTTTAGCCACATTTTAAGTCATTCTGACTTAGGGGGTCGCACCTCTCAGAATGTATGGATCTTTACACACTAGCCTGACCCTTTTCACAAGCAAAGCCCCCCCCCTACACCTGCTTAACCCTCTTGCACAAAATTACAGCCTCTTAAAATCCAAGCATTATCACACTTTACTCAACTATTGTTCCAAGTATGTATGATCACGGGAATATTACTGTGCTACAGTGATCGTGTTATTCTGATTTGATGTGTATGAGTGTTTCGTTTTGTCTGTATGTTTGTCTGTGTACTGCAGGTATGCCTGGTGCCTGTGGAGGCCAGAAGAGGGTGTTGCCTTCCAAGGTTACAACTTCCAACTGGAGTTACAGATGTTAGAAGCTATCTTGTAGGTTCTATGAACAGAACCTGGGTCCTTTGGAAGAGCAGCGGGTACTCTTAACCACTGAACCATCTCTCCAACCCATCACTGAAACTTTATATAAATATGGAAAATATTTTTAGATATAAAAGGAGAGAACCAGGATAGAGACCCTTGAGGAAAGAGAAGAAAGGAGAGATTGAAAGTAGGAAGTGGGTGAACAGCCATCAAGTCCTTAGCTCTTGGACAGTGACTTTGTTTCTTGTTTCAACATTAAATGATGACAGAATAGTTATGTAACATTGTTTCAGGTTGTGAAGGGGGAAATGATTTTATCCTTATCTCAGAAAGTTAAAGGTATATATATACATGGAGGGAGGCAGAGAGAGAGGGGGGGAGGGAGGAAGGGGGAGGAGCCCTGGGAGGTAAATTGGTAGATTCTTCATTACTTCAAAAGGTAAAACGTCTCTTGAGGAACATATAAACCCCTGTTTTCTAAAGGTAAAATTTCATGAGTTGGTATATTAGGTATATTAGTTAACTTTCTCTCATGACAAAATACCAAAGAAAACTGACTTGCAGGAAGAAGGATTTATTTTGCCTCATTGTATCAGAAGTTTAAGTCCACCGTGACCCCTCATTTTAGGCCTAGGGTGAGAGTGAACACAATGGCGGGGTGTATATGGTGAAGTAAATTTCATATTGCAATAGCTAAGGAGAAAGGAAGGGTGAGGGAGACTATTCAATGGCTTGCTCATGGTGACTTGCATCAACTTGGCTCCATATCTCAATGGCCCCGCCAGCTTCCAGTACCACCATCAGCTAGATGCCACACCCTTGGCACATACCCACTTTGTACACACAGCTATTTCCCAAACCATCAACAGCTGGATTCTGTTAGAAATTTTTTTATCATCAAAAATATTATGGAACTGTAGTGAGCTGTGGGCTGCATTCCCGCCGCCCTGCTTTCAGCCTCCTGACTAGCTTATGCCCCAAAATAATTACACAGAAACTGTATTCTTTTAAACACTGCCTGGCCCATTATTTTCAGGCTCTTACTCACATCTTGACTAACCCATATCTAATAATCTGTGTAGCACCACAAAGTGGTGCCTTACCAGGTAGATTCTAGCATGCGTCCATCTTGGGCTGGAGCTTCATCGCATCTGGCATCTCTCTGAGGAGAGGCACGGCGGTCTGCCTCACCTAGGAGAGGCGGAGCAATTGTCTGAGCCATCTACCTCACTTCCTTCTTCCTGTTCTGTCTACTCCACCCACCTATGTTCTAACCTATTAGGCCAAGCAGTTTTCTTTATTAATTAACCAATGCAATCAACAGATTGATAGAAGACCCGCCTCCATCATGGAACTATGAGATGTCTCTGTAGGTAAAGGTACTTGCCACCAAGCCTGCTAATCTGAACTCAGTCCCCAGGACCAGCTGAAGATGCTATGGCATATGCATACCTGCCAATATAATAAATAAAGGTGATAAATATATAAAAAGAAAACCATCCTGTTCACTGTTAGGGTTAGGAGAAGAACTTCTACAACCACATGCTCCCAGTACCAACATTTTCTGCCCAAAGTCATAGAACCAATTAATTATGAATATTCTGAAACATCACCAGGATTTATGTCAACTTTGTTCCCTTGCAGCCCTTTATCAAGACTTGGTGCTCAGAGGCAGTGACAAATGGAGACCCTCCTGGTCCTCTCCTGCATCCCCATGAACTTCTACTTTTCAGTCCCCATGTGGTGCTTGCATACAGTGGAAATAAGACTGACGCTGAGAACAGCTTCAGAAACTCAGTAATGGCCATGTGTATTTCACAGTCTGATTTCAACCATCCAGAGTCCCAAATTGAAGCACCCGGGAGAGACAGCTGTGGGGATCAGGAAAGACAGATGCTGACAATGCAAAAAGTACTAGTGGTTGGAGGCTTGGCTCAGGCAGCAAAGCACATGGGGAAGGACAGACTTGTCCTAAGTGACTGGGAGTAGCTCTCATCATCTAGGACTAACCCTGAAGTCAGCAGGAGGTTCAGCTACTGCTGGAGCCCCATATCTGCTTTGAGATTCAGCCCTGCGGTCCAGGAACTCGGAAGCTCCCGTGGACCACTTACCATCCGCAGCGGCGTTGCGCAGACAGGATAACTGATGATTAGGCGGGACTGAAGATGTGAGGAAAGGTCCGTCTAGACAGACCTCAGTCCTGTGGTCACTTTACCCACTGCCAGTGTGGTTAGAAGACACTCCCCAGCTAGAATATTTATCATCCCTGGAGCTACAAAGTAGAGAGTCCCAGGAGGGTGGGAAAACCTGCCCAGTCCAAAGAATGTGAAGCTACATGTGACTCACGGAGGCTCTGTTATTCGAAGGAGAGAAGGTGCTGAAGTGAAAACAGTTCTTACAAATATTGGACGGTTGACATTTGTCATGCACAGTTCACTGCCGGCATAAATCAGAGTGAAGACAAGAGAACCCTAGTCCGGCTGGCTGCTCCTGGCAGTCTTTACTTTGGAGGAATCCAGGACGCAGGAGCTCCAAGTGCTTGGGTTTTCTTGCCACTGTGTTGTTCCCCCTTCTTCCTTTTTATTGTGCTTTAATCCTCCCTGTTTTTTTCTTAATTCCTTTTCCTATATTTATTTAATTTTTATGCATTTTATTTTGTTAAAGAGCTATGTCCTTGCTTTTCATTCTTATTTCTTGCTTGCCAGCCCTCACACCTTTTTATGGCTCCTAATTTTTCTCTTTTTAAATTCCTACAATACATCCTTAATAGTATTTTAATTTTGTCCTAATTTTTAAAAGTTTTTTGGTCCTCGTTTTTGAATCTTCTCACATTTGCATAATTTGGTTGTGGGGCTTTTTCACTTGGGGTATCTTTTGTTGTTTCTCTTTACATTTTGAATATACTGTTCTTCCCCTTGCATTCAATACTTCTTCACCTCTCTTCTTAGTTCCCCTCTGTTTAGTTGACCACCTGATTCTCCCATCTCTTGCTTTCTCGCATACCTTCCTTTACTTCAGTTACCATTTCCAAATTCACCCTTAAATGACTTTAATGTTGTAACACAGGCCATTTTAGTTTTCTTCTATTTTAGTAGAGATTCTTAATATACACACGAGGTTTGATCAACTGTAAGTGTATTTTCTTATGCTTTCCAGTTTAGTTGATACTGGGCAAATCATGAAGATCTACAAACAGAACTGGACAACATACCCCAACCAACAGATGGACGCAACGCAGCACAGGGACGCAGGAACAAGTGAGAGCAAGGCCATATGGCTCCTCCGAAGGACTGCCACAGCTCAGCTGCTGAGGGAAAGGCTTGGCTCAATCTGGAAAAATGCTGGATGATGACCCCAAAAGTTTACTAGTTAAAAAATGATCAATGACCTGAAAAAAGTTACAAAGGAACAGAGGTGATGAAACAGTCTTAGACCTGCAGAGGAAAACCAGTGGCACAGCTGGGACCGAGAATGGAGATGTGACCACTGTGGATGGAAAGGTCCCCAAAGCTGAGAAGAAACTCAAGAAAGAAACTGAAAAAAAAGATTGAGACAGAACTCACCCTGTAGCTCTGACAGCCCCAAACTCATGGAGATCTGCTGCCTTTGCCTCCCAAGTGCTGGGATTACTGACGTGAGCCAACACATTTGTTGGGAATTAATATTTGGAAAACAATAAAATATCTGATATGAAAAACTAAGCCAAAGAGAAATCATGAAGGAAAACTTCTCCAATAGACTTCCCCAAGTACCACCCCTCTACAACCCACACAGTCTTTACTAAAAATTGTAAAGTTCCACAAAAAGAAAAGAGGTAACCTAGACTAAAACCTATCAAAACCAAATATATTAACCAATGATCTAATCTAACCCTGGATGGGCTAGTCTCAGAGCAAAAACACCAACAATATGAAAAATCAAGGCAACTTATTTCCTTAAAAAAAATTACCAGTCTCATAATA
This sequence comes from Arvicola amphibius, assembly GCF_903992535.2. NCBI lineage: Eukaryota > Metazoa > Chordata > Mammalia > Rodentia > Cricetidae > Arvicola > Arvicola amphibius. Next base: position 98,753,269 of record NC_052049.1, on the reverse strand, counting down.
AAGATCTCTTAACTGAAAATGACCTAGACAAAATTACAGACACACATTTCAAAGAATGATTATACATACATTCAAATAGCTGAAGGAAGACATGAATATACCACAAGAGAACTAAAAATAAATTAACAAACAAACAAAAAACTGGATAAATGAGAGTTTCATTCAGGCGGAACCTTCATCTGGTGATGGATGGAGATAGAGACAGAGACCCACATTGGAGCACTGGACTGAGCTCCCAAGGTCCTGATGAGGAGCAGAAGGAGGGAGAACATGAGCAAGAAAGTCAGGACCGTGAGGGGTGCGTTCACCCACTGAGACGGTGGGACAGATCTAATGGGAGATCAAAAAGACCAGTTGGAATGGGACTGATGGAACATGTGATCAAACCAGACTCTCTGAATGAGGCTGACTGTGGAGGCTGACTGAGAAGCCAAGGACAATGGCAATGGGCTTTGATTCTATGGCATGGACGGGCTCTGTGTGAGCCTTGTCAGTTTGGATGCTCATCTTCCTGGACCTGGGGGGAGTTGGGAGGACCTTGGACTTAACATAGTGTAGGGAACCCTGATGGCTCTTTGGCCTGGAGAGGGAGGGAATGGGGGTATGGGTGGAGGGGAGGGGAGGGAAGTGGAAGGAGGGGAGGAGATGGAAATTTTTAATAAAAAACTGAAAAAAATTAAATTAAATTAAAAAATACTGGATAAACGAGGAAGTAAATTCTAGATACAAAAGTAGAATTCAATAAAAATAATAGAAATACCAGAGAAACTCCAAACTGAAATGCTGAATGGAAGTAAGAATATGTAATACATGAGTTAAAATCTTCAGTGGGAAAGTTTCATCAGTAGAATGTGCGATATAGAATTTCAAGGCTTGGAGGTAAAGTAGAGGAACTGGATCACTTAATGACAAATTTTAAAAAGCATATAAACAGAAGATCAAGGATATCTTGGAACCATGAAAAGGTAAACTTTCAAATTATGGGTGTAGAAGGAGGATAATTTCATGCCAAATGAACAGGAAATTTTTTCTCAAAAAATCATGTAAGAAAATTTCCCAAAGCTAGGGTAAGAGATACCAGTCTAGGTCACAGAACACCAAGCACACAAGACTAGAAGAGAAACTCTTCATGTCATACTGTAGACAATACACAAAATACACAGAACAAAGAAAGTATACGAAAACCTACATAAGGAAGGGGCCAAATTAAGGCAGGTTTATCAGAATAACCACTGAGTTTTAAATGGAAACTTTAAAAGCTAGAAGGATTTGGAAAGACATATTTCAGTGTCTGAAAGACCACAACTGTCTACCCAGCCTAACACATCCTATAAAACTATTATCACTGAAGAAAAAACAAAAACTTTCTATGACAAAAGGAGACGGGAGGAGTTTGTGACCACCAAGCTTCTCCTACAGAGGACCTAGGAAGGGATGGATTGACAGAGAGACAAATACACCTAAGAGGCCATAGGGAAAAGACAAAAACCCATACAATTGTTAAAAAGAGGATTAAGAAAGGGCCAAAAACTGTAAAAGCAACAAAATGGCAGGAATGAATGCATCCCTTTTAGTGATAATGCTGAGTGTTAATTATGTTAATTAGTGTTAATGATCTCAGTTCCCCTATCAAAGACACAGGTTAGCAGACTGGAGGAGAAAACAGAACCATTCCTGTGGCAGGGTAAATAATAGTCATCCCAAAAAGCTTACATATTTGAATCTTTGGTCCTCAGTTGGTGGGATTGTTTGAGAAGGATAAGAAGGTCTGGTGTTTTGGAGGAGTTTGATCTGGAAGAAGTTGGGGCAGAGGATGAATAAGATCAAAATACATTGTACAAAGTTCTCAAATAACTAATAAAAATGAGGGAAAAATGACACACAAACAAAACAGTTACATTAAGGTGATTTTTAAACCAAATAACAAAACAAAAACATAGGCTCAGCCCATTTCATAAAACAAATAGTACTAGACATAAGTCATGAAATAATCTCCAACATAGTAATAATCTGTGACTTCAGTAATCCACTCTCACCCTTACCCTCTTAACACTACAAAAAATAAACAAAGATACCCTAAGATTAAATGCCATCGATCAAATGGACCTAGCAAACATCTATAGAATATTATATCTATAAACTCTAGAATATATGCTATTCTCAACAGCCTGTTAAGCCTTCTCTAAAATAGATTATTTATTAAGGCATGAAATAAGTCTTGGTAAATATAGCAAATTGAAATAATTCTTTATATTTTTTCTGGTCACAATGGAATAAGACTGAAATTCCATTAGTTAGAGAAATTTCAGAAAATACACAAACTCTAGTAGATTAATTATCCCCGTATTGAATGATAAATGAGTCATTGCAGAAGTCAAAGGGGAAATTAAAAATCCCAAAATTTAATGAAAAGAAAGATAAAGCATTCTAAAACTTATGTGATATTATGAAGGCAAAGCTGAGAGAGAGTTTATAGCTGTAGTCCCTACAAGAGAAAAATCAGAGCAATCTCAAAAAAGCAACCTATAATATGAAATTTAGAAAACAATGAGGGTGTGCATTTAAATGTATATTTCACTAAACTGGAAAATCTAAGAGAAATTGATGAATTTCTAGGTGCATATGACCTACAAAAGTTAATTCAATATGAAAAAAATTAAAGATCTAAAATAAGCCATAATTTTAAAGTCTTCCAACTAGAATAAACATGGGTCTAGATGGATTCAGTGCAGAGTTCTACCAGACCTTCAAAGACTCTTCTCTAAAACAGAAAAAAAGACAAACGAGTTTTTCCAAGCTCTTTACGCAGAGAGTACTGTTTCGATTCCAAAACTAGAGAGACACACAAAATTAACTAATCTCACTGATGAACATAGATACAAAAATTTTTAATAAAATATTTGCACACTAAATTCAAGAACATACAAAAATAATTGGCTGTGCTCAAGCTGACTTCATTCCAGATGTACACAAATCAATAAATATAATTCAACACATAAATGGTCTCAAGGAAAGAAGTCACGTGAACATCTTAAGAGATCCAGAAAAGTCCTTTGGCAAAATTCAACATGTTAAAAAAAAAAAAAAACACTGGGGAGCCTAGGAATAGAGAGAAATAGCTCTACTTAATAAAAGGTATGCATGACAAACCTATAACTCAATGCTAGTCTTGAAACTCTGAAACTGTTGGAGTATAAAATAGGAAAGACACTTAGAGGTGTAGACAAAGGTTAGGACTTTCCAAACATGACTTCCGTCACTCAGGAAATAAGGCCGATAGTCTTCAAGTGGATCTTATGAACTTAAAAATCTTCTGTATTTCAGAATAACTGTTAATTGAGTGAAGATGCACTGTAAAGAATGAGAAACTCATTACTATATATATGTGACAGAGGTTTAGCTTCTAGAATACACAAAGAGCTAAAAATAACCAAACATCAAGAAAATAAATTACCTGATTAAAAAAATGACCCATGGAACTGAATGGAGAGTTCTCCAAAAAAAGAAGCTCAAATGTCTAATAAGTACTTTAAATGCTCAATGTCCTTAGCCATTAAGGAAATGCAAATTAAAATATTTTGAGATTTCATCTTACTCCAGTCAGTATGACTATCACCAAGAAAATAAATGACTACAAATGCTAATGAGGATGTGGGAGCAAGGCCATCGTTTAAATATGGCTCGCCTTATCTCTGTGTATTCCTTTTTTCATGATTCCAAACATTCCCATGATTATGTGCATGTACATGTACGTGTGTGTGTGTGTGTGTGTGTGTATGTGTGTGTGTTTCAAATTATAAATCTGAGTCCAGGATCTTGTTCTTAGTATCATAGGGAAATGATACTGTCAAAGGAATATGAGCTCACAAAAATATGAATTATGTAACTATATAATGATTATATATAATTATATAATATTATGTAATGAATTACATGATTAATAAGAGAGATAAACACTCCTGTGGAATGACTAATGGAGCAAAGAAAAAAATTTAAGTAGGCATAAGGAGGCTTTGCAAAGAAATAAAATAAAAATATTAGAAACATAAAGCACAAATAAGTGCATATTAAGAAAAGCAAAAACAATACCAGTGAAATTGATCAAAGAAGAAATAACAAAGTTTTCATTCCATAAAAGGAATGAAAAAAATTGGGGAAATTATCAGAATAAACATCTCTGAACTACAGAAATTAAACAAAGGCTAATAACTAAATGGTATTGGGGCTGGAGAGATGGCTCAGATGTTAGGCGCATTGGCTGCTCTTCCACACATCCTGAGTTCAATTCCCAGCAACCACGTGGTAGCTCACAACCATCTCTAATGAGATCTGGTGCCCTCTTCTGGCCTGCAGGGGATATACATGCAGACAGAACTCTGTATATATAATAAATAAATAAATCTTTTTTTTAAAAAAAAAGTGGTGTTTGACTCTTAGAAGAAAAGAAAATGCTTTGTCCTGTTTCAACTTGTCTCACTCATCTCCTGCTCCTCCGCTCAAAGGTAGCTTTGAAAACTAATAGCTTCCATTTCCAGTAGCAGACGGGGCAGCCAAGACCTGATGCTCATTAAAACATTCATTTTCAAGGAGAGGTGGTTATTTTTATCTGGGCCATGCTTTCTAGAAAAAGCCTAATTGAAAGGTTTCTGTTTATCTGGCCTTCCTGGAACTCTTCTGTGCTTCTCCCACAGAGCTGCTTGTTGGCCACTTTAATGGCTTCCCAGGGTGAAATACAACCTCGGGGGCAAACAATAATCTAATGGCAATGTATAAAAGAAAAGCAGAGGTATAAAATGCTCATTGAAACTTGGGAATGCTCTTATATTTTAGGCAGTCCTAAAACTTAGATGCTTGCATAGGGGCTGTGTGTGTTCATGCTTGGGAAAGAGGTAGAAATCTCTTATCTTTTACTGGCCTTGAGACGTGAGGAACTAGAAAGGAAAGCTAAAGCTGATCATCTGAGTGTTGAATATCTGAGTGCCCCAGTTTTCAAACAGATTTGCGTGGTCATTGCCCGCCTTTCCTGCCATTGCTGATAGAAAGGCTTATCCCAGGGTTCTGTGCTTGGCTAAACACAGTACCAGACTTTGGACAGCTGTCCGTGATGGTAGCTGATTAGTAATCTACTTACACCTGAGAGAGCAGAACAGGACCACAGGGTCTTACCAGAATCACAATGGGGAACAGAGTAAGTAAGCAAGGGTTGTTAAAGCGGGTTTTGTATTTACTGGCTCCTGTGGGAGTTTGTGAATGGCTATTTTAGCAATAACTGAGTTATTACCCACAGGGAACTAAATCCTACTTTCCGCAGGAAGCAGGCTTTAGACCTGGGCTCATGATGAGAATGGGTGTTTGCAGTGATGCTTATTTCTGGGAGCTCAGTAGAGAGGGGGATCCTGCAGTTGGGTTCTTCAAGTTCCTCCCAGTTTCTCCCACTTGTCAAGACACAATATTGGACCTTAGGTTTAGTCTCTATTCCAGAGTTGGCAAAAGCTGGAAGGTTTAGTGACTGTTGGCATTTAATGATGTCTTTGTCCAACTCTTGGTTCACAAAGCTAACCAAATTCAGACTGCAGGGGCTGGAGATGACAGAAACAGACATTAGGGAGTCAGCCCAGAAACCTCTGCTAAACAATCAAACGGCAACAGTGGGTGGCAAAAATAAAGGAGCACTGGGGAAAGATCTAATTTTCAACTTCCACATATTCTACGAGCTTTTACAAAATGCAACAAAATTAGAAAATTTAGCATATCCAAATCTTCCTCTAGGCTGCCTCCTGGCCATTCCCCTTTCCAGCGCTGGTGAGTGAAGCCAGGCCATGCCCAAACCTGGGTTTCAGATGGTCAGTGGACCTGGCGGTGACAAGGAGGAGGCAGCAGCAAAGAGAGAGAGATGAGCAGGAATTGGGTTAAAATGCGCCTGAAGTTTTGTTAAAGAGAAGTTACCTTTCGTTGTTATTTTTTTTTAAGTTGAAAAGAAAATGAACACAAAAAGTGGCTATTGGTAACATAATGACTCACCACAGGGTAAATGCTGAATTTATACCTTTAACCGGTGAAAATTATTTGTCTGATGTAAATAGGAAAGAAAGAAAGAAAAAATAAGGCAGAAAATGTGAAACCGGGAAATAACCCTAATATAATAGTAATTCTAATAAGTATAAAAGTGCTACATTCCCTGATCAACAACATAGTCTTAGATCTTGTAGAAAAATATCCTGCAACATTTTTCTCATTAAATATAATTCAAACAATAAATATAATTCAAACAAATAATTAGAACAGCTAAATGTATAATGATAAGAAATATAAATCTGAAAATGTGTAAAATGGAATCTGGGATAGTAACAATAAAATGGGATAATATAATATAGTTAAAACCTCATGAGAACGTACAGAATGGAGGCAAGATGAGATAATGATTACAAATATTTCTAACAACACAGCATTTAAAATAAAAAGGTGCATCACACAGTAGAAAGATTGCATCGTAAAGATAGAATTTCTTCCCTGATACTATACCAATTCTATTTAATATACACAAGAATTGATTTTCTCTCTTTTACAAATCAGTCAAATGATCCTAAAACTTAATCACAGATTGCTAAGGCAGTTTGAAAAGAATAACATCCAATGAGTTCTAAATAAGATATTAAATAATATTAAACAGAAGACGATGCCAGCATTGTCCTAATCTCAAACAAAGCAGTGAGTAATGGGATAGAATAGAGAATTGAGGGAAATCTGTGGCTATATGGCAAGCATGTTATGGACCAGATGAAAGACGGTTGTTCAGGATGTGATACTTCACCAGTTCAACCTATGAAGAAAAACACTGGATGCTGCGACCAATACCTGATCAGAAGCATCCCAATAGAGCAAAGTTTATTTGACTTACAAGTCAAGAAGCCAGAGCCCTTCATGAAAGGGAAGGCACAACAGTAGGTAGGGTGATCAGTAGGCATTCATGGTCTAGAAATAATGACTATCATTAACCACCACAGATGGCTTACTAGTCTTGGAGCAATGCAATGACCTATTCTAGATGTGTTCTTCTTTCTTCCTTGTGACCTGAAGTACTGTTATTGGGATGTTACTGTGTCTGATGTAAATACTTGTTTCTGCATCTTCAATGAAAGCTCAGAGTGCCCCAAGACAGTCACTTTCTGTCCCTTGACTCCAGGAATTTCTGTGAAAGGGATCAAATTCAGTCAGCAAGGACCTTCTTCTTATTCCCTTAACTGTGCTCTTGGCACTGAGTCTGAGTGAAAAGCATCACCAGACTACGAACTAAAAATTAAAATGAAGGGCCAAAGATTCACAAAGAAGTTGGTACCGTGAGGCCCATGACAGCCTCCATCAAAAAAAAAAAAGACCTATGTCCAATTCTATGAGCTTTTTATATTTAGAGGAGAATCAGACATGTTCGTAAGATTCTGATGTCATCTGTCTTGTCTTTCAGGGGCTGCTGGTGAAGGTCTGGCACTCAAGATATAGTCTGCTATAGTTTAGAATTTAAGTGTCATCCCCAAACTCCATATAATAAAGCCTTGTCCTCAGCCTGGTGCTACTGTAGGCTTTGGAAGCAGTGATGAAGTGAAGCATCGTGGAAAGCCTTTAGGTCACTGAAACATGTCACTAAAGGGACAAGCGGTCCCGCTCCCTTGCTACCTCTCTTTTGCTTCCCAGTCATGGTAAGCATGGTTTTATCTTACACATGCTTCCACAATGATGATGTGTGCCTTGCCAAAGTCACAAACGTATAAGACAAATTGATCATAGGCCAAAACCTCTAAAACTGTGAGCCAAAATCAACTCACTCTATACTAATTTGTCTCACTTTTTATCTATGCAATAGCTGACTAGCATAAGGTGGGAGAAAACACATTGTTATCTACCATGTGTCATATACAGGTAGAGGGTGATGGGCCAAGGATAAGAAGGAAGAGAGAATCTTCTTGAAAATGACAACCATGATTTATTGGACACCAATAGACTAAAAAATCTCTAAGTACACCTTTGGGAGTGATTTAATGGTATTTTATAGTTATGTGTCTGAGAAGAAGGGGGGATGGGTGAAAGTCTCTAAGGATGCGGATGACCTGTGACCTAAATATAGTTTATATTTATTGTGGGAGGGTTAATAGTGTCTGTGGTAAACTCATATGAAACATGAAAGCTTAGTTTAAGGTAGGCATGTGTGTCTAAGCAGGATGGAAAAGAATTCTGATGATCCCAGTGGCTTTGCATCATGGGATATGAAGTGGGGTGAAGTTTGATGGCTGCTTATCTAAATTGATGTGACTCCTGTTTAACAGGGGTTGAGGCTTGGACTGACAATGTGGACCATATGATCATCTTTCTGGTAGAATTGAGAAGCTGAAGAATCTCTTCCAAGATTCAATACACCAAGGTGGAGGATAAACTTTTTCCAAAGATAATATAAAGTAATATTAAGTGAGAGAACCTCAAGAGCCTTGACTAGAAACAGGGAGTGTATTTCTTAATCTTGATTGTCAGCTTTATGGGATTTAGACTTACCATGGAAAAACACATCTGGACATGTCCTTGAGGTTATTTTAAGAAGGGTCTCACTGAAGAGGGAGGGCTCATCCTCCCACTGTTCCATAGAGGTGATGGCTCCAGTGGATCAAAGGTCCTGGCATCTCCACTACTCTGGGATTTCACCTGCAACTTGGACTTCACCTTCTTAGCCTCACACAATGGTACCTCATGGCCTGTTGCCAGGGAATCTGAACTTACCCTATATTGCCTGACTTCACTGGCTTTAAGAGTTGCAGGCAGCAGAGGTGGAGGAGCAGATTTACCTAAGTAATGTGACCCCCTATGATTCCATCATGGGTCTAAGATGCCAGACATGAAGTGGCAATATTTGGTGTTTTACCTGTTGGGTATCAACATTGGTCCAATATTTTCTTGTTATGCTTCCATTTTCCCCACTGGGGATGGGAATGTTTATTCTTTGCCACAATGTATTAGAAGCTTGTAGTTTTTTATTTTATCAAAACTCAAATTCAAGTTTTTCTTGATTCTCAGAAGAGACTTAAATTTTCACTTTCAGACAGCAATGGGACTGTGAAGATGTTTTACGTTGGAGTGGATGCACTCTACATTACGAGATAATTATAACACTGTGGGGGCCAGAGGTGAAATGCTGTAACTTAAAAGGGGTGTGTTTAGGTGACAAGGAGTAGACTTAGGATAGTGTGGTAGTTAATTTTAATGTCAATATGCCACAAATTAGAATTGCTTGATTAGGAGCCTTAGCTGATGAGTTATCCTGATTAGACTCCTTAACTGATGTGGGAAGACCCACTCCCAAGTATGAACAACACACCCCAGTAATAGTTCATATATAAAAGGGGGTGTCAGAAGGAAGGCAATGCTCCTTTTGCTGGCCTGGCCTTCCCTTTTGCTGCAGAGTTGATACACCCTGCTGATATTGCTAATGGTACTTTTACTGATAACAGAACCAATGATTCCAGGTTTCCATTGTTAACCAAGGACCAGTAGTTCTCCAGGAACCTTCTAGGTGTGGAACACCAGATTGGGACTGCTGAGACAGCCGGTCTCATGGACTGAGCAACAACAAGGTTGTTGGACTCTCCAATATGAGACAGCCACTGTGAGAATATTCCAATTACTGAGGTAACCAGCCTCAGGGATGGAACAACTACTTGATTCTCAATCTCGCAAGTGTGAGACAATGGTTGTTAACTATTTTAGCATAAGCTGATTTAATAAACATTTTAATATATATTTATCCTATCAGTTTTGTTCCTCTAGAGAACCCTGACTAATACAGATAGTTAATCTTGGTTGTCAACTTTAAAGGATTTAGAATTACCATGGAAACACACTTCTGGGAATGTCTGTAAGGGTGTTTCCGGGAAAATTTATCTGAATAGTAAAGATGTATCTGAAATGTGGGTTGCACTGTTCCACAGAGGTCCTCAACTGAATAGAAAGGAGAACGCAAACATTATCTGCATTCATTGCTCTTTGCATTCCATCTGCAAACATGGTGTGACCAACGGCCTCATGCATCTACCCTTGTGCCTTCCTCGCCTTGCTATACAATACCCATCAACTGTGAGCCAAAATGAATCCTTCATCCTTTCAGCTACTTTTTAGTCAAGTGTTTTGTTACCATAATGAAAGCAGTAACTAGCACTGGCAATAGGAAACAGGAAGATCTGAAGAGCAGCAGCCCTGTCCACGCTGATAGTCACATATCTAAGACTTGTCTTTCTCTGCTCGCTTCTGCTTCCTCTGCTAGATAAGGAAGATCAGAAAGCACTTTCTGATGACTGGGCTCTGACTGGGAGATTGGGCTAGGAATCTGAGTGCCAGAAATAAAGAATAAAAGGAGGTGCCTTAGCATAAACCATAAATACATGGTAACTGAATGAGCCAGATATTTTAATAAGTAGAGGAGATTATAGGAATCATCGAACTGGGCTAAAACTGAAATAGGAATAGAGTGAGAAGATAATTAAATATGTGCCCTGGAAGTTGGAGTTGTCTAAGGGAAGGAAAACTCAAAGTGATTGAGCTGGAAACACTGACTTCACCAAGCAATTACTTCCTGACCAAGCATTAGAAATAGAGTAATGAACGGGCTTGACAGGACTCTCTGTCCTATGAAGTTGCTTTCCTGTGCCTGTCAACCCAGTGGTCATCTACCAAGGATCATCTAAGCCACCCAGCCTTTGTCTTACTCTCCAGAGTCATCTGTCCAGTAGCTGTTTACAGCGATGGCCGTGTTCTGAGTCTGTGACGCCAACAGTTGCAAATGTCTGGGATAGCTGACCAACTGAATTTTACATGTTGTTTAGATTACTTGAATATAAATAGCTTCCTGTGTCTAGTGGCTGCTACAGTGGCCAGAACAGCTCTTGAGCTTTGGTGAAACTGCACAATCAATTTTCATTTCAAGCCTTCTTAACTCCTTAAGACTAGAAGTGAACTACTTGATGCTTCCATGGATGCTTGAAGAATAAAGTGCTTTCTCTCTCTTTAAAGCAAGGAGTTTAACAAACAGCAGAATCTCCAAGTGCTCGTATTCTTTGGGACATTAATATTGCTGCTGCTCATATTGAACAACTTGACCCTTCCTGGACTGAGAAGTGCACACTAAAGCATCTCCTCGTATCTTCTGTCAGTGTTTCAGCTTGTGAAATCCAGTCTCTCTGCTCTTGCTGCCTTTCACTCAAATGCTGCTTATTTTAGTGAGGAAAATATCTCCTATACGTTCTAAACCATTATGAACTACTAAACCATTAGATGTTTTCCTATCTACTTACAAGTCACTCCGTGCCTGTGGAACAATGAGGGCTTGTTAGCTTTGGTGGTGAATCAAGCTCCATAAAGATAAAACCATAGCTGATGTAGGTGGGTCTTCTGTCTATGTGTTACTTTCATTGGTCAAATAAAGAGACTGCCTTGGCCTTTGATAGGATAGCAGCTTAGATAGGCAGAGTATACAGAACAGAATTCTGGGAGAAAGAAAGCAGAGTCATGTAGACGCCGTGTAGCTCCAGCCCAAGATGGACATAGGTTAGAATCTTTCTGGTAAGCCACAACCCCGTGGTGATACACAGATTACAAGATATGTGTTAATCAAGATGTGAGAGTTAGCCAGTAAGAGGTTGGAGATAATGGGCCAGGCAGTGTTTAAATGAATACAATTTGTGTGTTGTTATTTCAGGTGTAAAGCTAGCCATGCAGAGCCAGGCGGAATGAAAAGCAGGCCTGCTTGTCTCATCACTACACATAGCAGCTCCTCAGACTTCATGGAGATGCTAATTTTCTCATGCGTTATGTAGAGCAGGCTCAACTTGTATTAGAAATAAGCATCTGAAGGATCTGTTCATTGCCTTGTTGGTGTCTGACCAGCATCTCTGTGAGCCTCTTGCCTTTCCTCCATCTTTTCATGTTAGGGTTAGAGGTTCAAGGCATCATGTCTATACGTAAGGAGGGAAGTTATAAGGAAGAGTAGAAAGACTATGAAATAAGCTATTGCTCTTCTCAAGAATGTATAATCTCTCCTGGAAATGTTGTGCATCTGCCATTTGCCATAAATGTGTCTGTTATGCAGATACCCCTGAGCGTCCAAGAAGGAGGGGAAACAAGCATTTAGCCTGGCAACTGCCACTTCAGACAAAAAAAAAAAAAGCTTACTGAACAAAGAGAAAAATGGGTATTGGATAAGTGGCTAACAGTATTTAACACTGTGGGGATCTGACTTAGCTTTCTCTATATAGTGAACCAGTTTTCCCTGAAGTGAAAAAGCAATTACTGATTTTTTTTTTGTTGTTTTTTACCAATGGCCTCTAACTCACAGATCTTCCAGCTTGGGATGAATAAATGCTAGTGACAGACCCAGCTCTTCTCAGAATCAGCTTTTTGTTTCAATGAATAATGTTAATGAGTTGAGCTCATTTCAGTACCTGTATTCTCGCTACTCTAACAGGGACTAGTCTCTCAGGAGGCTCCCCTGCTACTCATGCAAATTCATTTCTGTCAAACTCTACCATCAGTTTGACATGCTCACTTCAACATGGCTGGGTCCCTGCATAAATTTTTCAAGTGATGAATAAGATACAATTGTAGAAAAGAGCTGAAAGACTCAAGAAATCAAACAAACAAAACTAGGTCTTTCACACATTTGTGATAGAGAGATTGGGAAGGGCTCTGTCATACAGTAAAGTCTGTGGAGATCAGCCTAGCTGAAGTCAGGAGCTGAAGGTGCTTGATCCACACTCCAAGGACCCTCGGTCTGTGAATATTATCAGTTCGTTGATCGTGGGTAGAGTTAACACAAATGTGTTCGGATGCTTTCTGTAGTTTTGTATGTAATTATCCATTTCAGTGTCCGGTGCTTTAATGAGTGCCTTCTGGACATTTTACACCTAGGAAGAAAAATCTTGACCTGTGAATTAGAGAGGCTTTCCATCGACTTCCTGTGGTTTAGTTTTGTTTCCTGTTGCTGTGATAAAATAGTCTGGTAAAAGCAATTGAAGGGAGCAGAGGTTTGTTTGGCGGAGAATTCCAGGTTACACTCCATCATTGCATAGAAGTTGAAGCAGCTAGTAACATGACATGCGCAGTCAGGAGCAGACAGCAACGAGTTAGTGTATGATGCTCAGCTCATTTTTTTTCCCCACTCATATAGTCTAGCATCTCATACCCATGAAGAGATGCTGCTCGTTGTAGCGGGTCTTCCCACCTGTGTTGACAGAATCAAGATAATCCCCCACAGACATGCCTACTGGTCAACCTATCCTGGGCAATCTCTCGTTGAGACTCTCTTCACAGGTGATTGTAACTGTACCAAGTTGATAATTAAGAGTAACTATCACCTCCACCCCTTAACTGCATTGGTTTTTAGCACCCTGTGATATATAAATATGCTTTGCACGGGCTCCAATTTCCCTTCTCTATTTTTAGAGCTTACGTAGCAGTTCATTTTCTGTGTTCTAGGCAAACACCTGGACTGGTTGTGTCTATTAAAGAAACCATTGGAGATTCTGGATCTTGGCGCTAATTATTTTTGATGGGCTCTTTTGAGAAAATGGTTGGCTTTTGTGTAGGTAATGATATGAAGGGTTAAGTGGATGGGGAAAAAAGAGAAGTTTTTTTAGGAGTCTAGATGAGAGGTCATGGCCACTTGTCTTAATTGGTGCTAATGAACCAAAACAGCTGTGGCTTATTCAAGATATATTTTGGAAGTAAAATAGAATTAAGTGATGATGGTGGGGTTCAGGTAAGCTTACAGAAGAAATAACTGTGATTTCATAGTTGTTAAAAAAATTCTGAGCGAGCACAGGTAATACTTGCTTTCAAAATGTGGAATAGGGTACAGAAGTTATAACACATGGCATGGGCAGCAATTTACAGTGCTTGACTTTTGAAACCTCACACTTTCTGATGCTGGTTAGACTAAGTTTCTTATTTGTCTTTCTCTGGGTATGTGAGAACTGAACTCGAAATTCTCACAGTCTGAAGGTATGACGCAAGAGGAAGAGGCACAGTCAGAAGACAAATGGTTGGGAGACACAGTAGGACTGCTGGAAGCTGTGTGACTCTAAAGGATGGACAAGGGGCTTTGAGCCATGTGCCGTGAGCAATGAATTCTGTCTCATTAGATTTGCTTTGAGAGATGGGTAGCAAAGACTTGGGTTTCTTTTGAGGGAGAAGAGGTAATGTTTTATGGAATAACCTTGCTTTTGTGTGTTTCCAGGAAGAGGCTGAATTCATTAAGATTCTAACTTTAACATAGTTCAACAGGTTTTGTGACCTTGAGCACATATAGAAAACCAAACTTGAACAAAAGCTGATTTGGAAAGAAAGAGGGCATGATTCAGGGGCACTAAGAAAGGATTTGATTAGTATTATATTGGATTTTGTAGAAAACAAGGTTATGCAAGTTCATTATAAACAGGTTGCCAAGGGCTTTGGATATAATATGAACAGAAATTCATACTAAAGCATACCTTTGACAAACTACTTCTTTTGTCCACTGGAAGAAATTTTAGAAAATATGGTTATTAAGGCGATAAAAATATTCAGAATCTCGCCTATTGGAAAATACTGTTAGTATTTTAATATATTTTCTAGCCTGTGCATGGGTGTGAGCATCTTTATATGTCTAAACTTTATAATAGTATAATTAATTATTGTAAGCATATTATATAACCATCCTATAACTGGAAGTGGTCCTGGGAGAACTTTTATTCTAAGTGTAGTCCACAAAATAAATATTCACATCATCATAGTAGTTCATCATCCATGTACTGTGATGCATGGAACCATTTCCTTCAGGCAGTATTGTTCTCTAATTCCATAATGGAGTCTTGAATTTGACACTTCTTTATTTTGCTTCCATTGCCTTTAATGTTCATATACAAATACTGTAGCTCAGAAAAGTTTCTAGTATTAGAGCTGCTAATTAAAAAAAGTAGGAGGCAGTTTGGGGGTTATTCTTTGTACTACCTAATGGCATGTAAGGCTTAGACTCCTTTATATCCTTTCCAGAAACTAGTTGGATTTCTTACTTCACTGTCTTCTCAGGTTTAGGAATTAATTTTTAACCATGAAAAATGTTGTCTCACCACTAATATATATATTTGGTTTCCAGTAGACAATCAATAATTTTCATGTTGGTCTTTTTTCCCTTTACAAAGTAGTCCTTGTGTTTATCTCTCTGTTCTGCCTTTATCACGTGGGATACTTCGGATGCCACACAGAGATAACCACGTACATAGACTACATAAGTCCATATGGACTTCCACCCAGGTGCCTGTGACATGTGCAGACTGTTATTTCTGTTCTGTTAATCATTTCCAATTTAACAGTTTCTTCCATGAGATGTAATATTCAGAGGAAGTGTGGTCATTTTCTTTTCCCTGTAGTCCTAAGAGGCATCCTCTCGGTTGACCATTCTCTCCATTCCACAGTTCTTCATACTTCATTAGTGAAACTCATGGGTTCTGGAAGGGCAATGTGCAGATTATGTATTTATTGTGCTCTAACTGTGAGTCTAAATGTATGCACCAGCCAAGCCACAACAAATGTACGTCTTAAAAATAATAATTTGCATAATTAGCCGACAGGAAGGCCTGAACTATTATTTAAGTTCATATGTAGCATTACATCGTCAAGTGCTAATTTATGCTCTGCTCTTTGAGCAATGATTGAGCTGTTTGGTGGTTTTATTTATGACTCATGCTTAGATTCATTTTGCAGGGCCGATAATGTTGAGATAATGTGAATTTATGGTTAGCTCTGACAAGAGGCCATAAAACAAATGACTGGATGTTTTCCCTGTTGCCACGGGCTCAATTTGTAACATAAAGTACTTAATAATTGTTATTAATGAACCCGCTGTGGTTGGTATATAGACACAGCTGGAAATCACATCTGCTATGAGGCAGCCCGGGTTGAGCAAAGTGCAAACACTACAAGGAACTAACAGCTACAAAAGGAAATGACATCACAGAGCCACAGGAAGTGCCTAAAGATGTTAGTTGTGCTGGATAGAAGATACTAAGGATAAAATGCTTCAAGTTTTGATTCTTTTTTTTTTTTTAGCACACATCACTTACAAGTTCGTTTGATTATGATCCAGAGTCTTACCATCAATTCACTTGATAAATACTAGTAATGCTTACAGCTAATATTGCAGATAGAAGGAAATAAAAAATACATCAACTTCAGATAACCAGCTCATGTTCCAGGCTTACTTTCCATGCTTCCTCTTGATATACTCCTACTACCTTGAAGTTGTTTGTTTTGCCTTTGTCCTTGCAAACTTGTGTTATTCTGCCTGTGTCCATTTCCTTACATCTGATTGAGGCCATTTTCCCCCAACTATTTAAAAAAGGAATGAATAATTCCTTCATTTACTTATTTCTGCTTTTGCCCCCTCCTCTGCTTTGATTATTCAATGTAACTATCCGTAGCCATTCTATTATGCTTGGTGTGTCATTAGTTGATATGTGGTCCCTTGAGATAACTTTTACTCTGGGCTTATATTTATGGAAATAATAATAACTTATATGTCTTATTTTACTTAGTTCTGAAGGGTCAGCCTTGGTATTCTGTGAACTTATGATTCTTTGTTTCTAGTTTGTTTGAGAGAGGGTTTCACTATGCACCCCCTGGCTAACCTGAACCGCATAGAAATCCACCTGTCTCTGCCTCCTGAATGCTGAAAATAAAGTTATGCGCCATGCCTGGTTTGGTTATTTCTTCCTTAGGACTTCCACAGACTTCATGCGTCCCCATCAAACCTGCTATATCCATTTTTCTAGTCAATGGTGGACACTCCAACTGCTCTGAACCTTTCACCATAAATGAGGCTACAATGGATACTCCTGGGCCCCATCTAGACTTATGGGAGAAATTTTTTATGCTAAGTTACTGGATCATATAGCACATGTAACCATGCCTTGTGTAGGTGCCCATATATAGCTCTCAGGACTGCTGGCATGTGTGCCTTTTATTTCCATGTGTCCCACCAACAGCTGGTATTACTGAGTTCTGCATTTTAACTGAATTTACAAGGAGAAGATAATATTACTGTTTTCATTTGCTTCTGTGGTATGTAATCATGGAACATCTCTTAATTCACTTGTTTGGTCCTGAGGCTTGTTCTGTTTTAATTGCTTATTTATATTTGCCAAGATATTTTTTCCTCTTAGGCTATCTGTTTCTTGTTGACTTAAAAGCATTCCATGTGCATTTGTAAATTGTCCTTTTAGATATTGTAAATATTTTCATACAACCTGTCATTATTGTTAACTTTAATGTATTGTCCATTAATCACACATAGTTTTTGATGTTGTCATATTTAACACATTATAATTTAGGATTGATTGTTTGAAAGTATTAAAAAGGATGTCTCTAGAGTATATAATCTGTTATTTTTCCTATTTTATCTTTCATTAACTGAAAGATCTGGATTCTACCTTTGTATGTGATGCTTATCAGGAGTTTATATTTATTTTCTTTCCCATAAACAAAACACCCTGTTCCTTCATCTTTGATTTTGTGCGCCGTATTTCTACAATTATCATGAGTTAAATTCCCATTTCAGGCCAAAACCTCACGGTGGCGCAGAAGACCACTGCCCCTTTTTTATCACCCTTGCTGTATCATTATTATCTTCTATGGTCTTGAGAGGACCACAATGCTCTGTGAAGCTTTGGATCTTGTTTTCTCCTCGATTCAAATGCTTTTCCTGGATATCCACATGGTTCCTTTTCAGACCTCCTTTCTGGGTCTCAGTCCGACCTTCTCTCTGATACCTGTTCAAGACTCCCCCTGCCACTTCTGCTTCTCCCGATCTTGATCTTTTCTTTAATTTGCTCTTTAGTTTTATTACCTTCGAATGGCATTGTGATTTGCTTATTTTATTGGCTTACTATGTGCTTTTCCTCAGTGGGATAATAACCTTTAAAGCGGGAAAAATATCCACCTGTTTTGTTTGCTGTGTACTTGCTGGCAAGTGCCCAGAAAAGACAGCCTTCAGTTATATTTTTGAATGATTGACGGGAGTCACACAAAATAATTTACTCCTTCCTTTTGATGATTAATTTAGAAAAAAATTACAAGCTGGGTTTTGTAAGTCTGCACTGCTACATTTAAGCATCACTTGATGGAGGAGGGTCATCTGTCTATGTGTTACTTTCATTGGTTAATAAAGAAACTGCCTTGGCTCTTTAATAGGATAGAAAATTAGGTAGGCGGAGTAGACAGAACAGAATTGTGGGAGAAAGAAAGCAGAGTCAGGCAGATGCCTCAGGCAGATGCCATGCCTCTCCTCCCCGAGACAGATGTAGGTTAAGATCTCTCCTGGTAAGCTACCACCTCGTGGTGCTATACACATTAATAGAAATGGGTTAAAGCAAGATGTGAAAATTAGCCAATAAGAGGCTGAAACTAATGGGCCAGGCAGTGTTTAAATGAATCCAATTTGTGTGTTGTTATTTTGGGGCATAAGCTAGCCAGGCAGCCGGGAAGCGGCCTGCAGCACCATCTACAATCACTTGCCGTTTTTCTCAGAAACATGCTGCCTGGGTCCGTTAAAACTACACGAAGAAAGCTTTTAAATGTGTACTCTAAGACTGACCATAGCCCTAAACTTAGGTCTGCTTCCATGTGATTCTATTCCGGTGTTGCACAAGTGAACTCTGGGACAAGTGTCAGTATGTGGTGCTTTCCAGGAAAGATCAGGAGAGCATTAAAAAGAACTTGCTGGGGTAGGTGAAAGCTCAGGCCCCTGACAGGAGCTTGGTTCTATATCTTTAAAAGATCTTAAACATGCTGATTAGATGAATAATAAATGATCATTGTAATAAATTCCATTAATTCATTAAATATTCAGAAGAGAGTTAAGGTCACACTGAAACATTTACTATTAACATTTTGGTTATTGTCTCTGCATGCATTTCTTTTCACGTTATGTGCTACATATTATTTTAAATAAGTGACCATGCTCATGTTTTTCTTGTGGATGTATTTTAGGGCATTTCTCCCTGCATTCTCTCTTTCAACCCTGTTCACAGTCCCTGAGGATATCAGTGTGAAGTATCCCGTCCATGCATAAATTTCTCTACCAGCAAACATAGTGATTACCAAGTTTTGGTTTTCTTTGTGTTTATCCCTTTGGTGTTTCTTTAACTGTCTTGGTTCTATCAGCGAATTCATGTGTGTTTGTGTGGGGACAGGAACTAAACATAGGGCCTTCCGTGTGAAAACCAAGTACTTCACCATTGAGCTCTGTGTGCATAAGTATGTGCTAATTCTGTTTGAAAATTAAATATGGGATATTTCTTAAGTAAGTTTTCATTTATTTATTGGTTTTTCTTTTTGTCTGCTTCATTTAGGAAAATATTAAATTACTAAATATCTTCCTACAGGTGATTTGGGAATTTTTTCATTGTTTTTATTGTTCTTTAGGTTAAATATATTTGTTATCTGTTTTTAAACTAGTTGATCTTTTCTTCTTCTTTGTTTTAGCAGTAAGACACCAACTGTCCTGTTACTATTTTTCCAGAAAGTGTACACCTTATTTTTAGATTTCCCATTTTTTTTCTGCTTACAGTCTTTATTTCTAGAATGCATTTTCTTATCTCTTTACTTATTATTCTCATCTTTTTCTTTAAATTCTTATAGATCCTGTTACCTTCTTATAATATGCAGTCACCTTGGTTCTATTTGTATTTACTTTTTTCTCTTTTAACATTGGGTCTTGTTTATAGTCTCGTTCATAGCCTCCTAGGAACTGGAACTATTGGGAAGTGAGGCCTTGCAGGAAAAGGTGTTGCATTATTGTAGGAAGTGTGTCACTGAAGTTGGACTTTGAGGTCTCAGAAGCTCTAGCCAGACCTACTGCATCTCAGTGTCTTTCTGCTGCCCTTGGATCAAGATGTAGAACTCTCAGCTCCCATCTGCCTGCATGCCACTGTGCTTCCAGCCATGAACATAATGAACCAAACCTCTGAACTGTAAGCCAGCCATGATTAAATGTTTTTCTTTATAAGAGTGGCCTTGGCCATAGTATCATATTCTTCACAGTAATAGAAACCCTAACTAAGATATATATCTAATAAATTTTTATTATAATTAGAATATTGTGCATGCTATATTATAACCACTCCATTATTTTATATTCTTCAAAGTGATTATTTTGGTTTTAGTAGGGAGCTGTTTTGTATTGGTTTTTTGTGCTGGAGGACACTTTGTTCTGATATGTAGCCTTTACCCCCAAATACAATAATCCTAGGTGTTTCTAAATACTTCTAATATAGTGTGATTCAGACTTTTAATTTTATTTAATGAGATATTGCTTAATTTTGATGCTCCTTAAAGGGTGCAATGGTGAATTTCTCTGTTTTGCTTTCAACTGGAATTTTTAACTCGAGAATTTCATATATTACATGTTTTGATCAAATCTGTCTTTCATTTCCCTCCTACTTCTTCCTCTACTTTCACCACTTTTTCCCTCCCTCCCTCTCTCTCTCTCTCTCTCTCTCTCTCTCGCTCTCTCTCTCTCTGTGTGTGTGTGTGTCATGAAGCCCACTGAGCCCACTTGATGCTGTATGGCCAGTGGTATAGGACCATCTACTGGAAAATGTGTAGACTTGCAGGGTCCACGTCCCGTAAAAAACTTTATGTTTATCATCCAGCAACCATCGATTGCAAATAGCTTCTCAGCTAGGGGGTAGAACTTTATAGCCTCCCCATCCATAAGGAGAGTTTGATAGGTTTGACTTCTGTTTTGTGCAAGCAGTCACAGTCAACTTGAACTTATGTGTGCACTGGCCCATTGTGTTCACCAAATACTATTTCCATGCAGGTGTCTACTACCTCTTGCTGTTACTATCTTTCTGCCCCTCTTCTATCATGATCCCAGAGTCTTGAGGTGGGGGAATGTGATACACATTTCCTGTTTAGAACTGAGCATCCTATGGTTTCTTATTTACTGCATGCTGACTGATTTAGATTTTCATTTTAATTATAATCTATTGCAAAAAGAAATCTCTCTCTGATGAGGGATGAGAGATGCATTAATCTATGGATATAAAAGTAAGAATTAAGGAGACCATTTAATACTATGTCCATGTAGCAGTGTAATTGTACTAGGTTCTCCTTACAGCCTGAGATGAACAGGCTGTGGTCATTGCCTTGGTTTCCCTCCAGAACTTGAGGGTGAATTCCCATTCTTGAAGACACCACATTTTTGAGTCTTAGGACATAGGGAAGTCAAACTGGTATGACTTGGAAACTATATCCCTATGGCTAGCTTTTTTTCTTGTGTCAGGAGGTTCTACTTATGTTTTGGGAGAGAAAAATATTTAACAATCATTTCCATCTGTGAATCATAAGAACTATAATAATGTCTAGGAGAATATGCCTACTGGTGCAATCGTGGCACAAATGTTATAAGTAACCAACCATTTTCTGATTGGATTTAAATCCTTCTTTAGCTCGATTCTTTAATTTCTCTTCAAGAATGTACAGTGCATGAGTCAATCAAGTACATTAGTAGGGTTTGCTGTAGAGGTAGAATGTAAATGTGGTTAGCATCTGCTTCTAGTTCTACTTAATCTCATATATGAGATTATTCTCTGTGCTGTGGGTAAGCCTCATTTGATCATTTGAAAAGCTTTCATAATAAACTGGTTTCCATAAGCAAGACGCTCTGCCTTAAGACAAGCATTAACTCCTGACTGGAGGTTTTCAAGCTTGCAAGATCCCACGATCATGCGACTCAGCTCTAAAGATATTACAAGTATTTTTATCTAAATTTATAGGATTATTTTTATATGATTTAGATGATAATATAATAGTGTGTAAATCTACATATGTGTGTATGTGGTATAGCTATATCTGATGGGACTGGAGAAAGTCATAAGGCCAGCAGAGCTGCCTGACAAAGATCCAGCAAAGTTGAGTCACATCATGGCTGCTGTGCCACCTTTGGTTTTCATCTCCACCCATTGCGTACTTGGGAGACTTTTATTTTTTTTTCTTTCTCATGGTTTATTTTTTTTATATATATTTAAAAATTTCCATCTCCTTCCCTCCTCCTCCCCCTCCCTCCGCTCCTCCTCCCCCTTCCCGCCCCTTCTTCTCCCCCTTCCCTCCCCTTCCCTCCACCCATACCTCCTCTCCCTCCCTCTCAAGGCCAAGGAGCCATCAGGGTTCCCCACTCCATGCCAAGTCCAAGGTCCTCCCAACTCCCCCCAGGTCCAGGAAGGCGATTGACCAAGCCGAGAAGGCTCCCACAGAGCCCGTCCATGCAGAAGAATCAGAGCCCAGCGCCAATGTCCCTTGCTTCTCAGTCAGCCCCCCCTGTTGGCCACATTCAGAGAGACGGGTTTGGTCGCATGATCCATCAGTCCCATTCCAACTGGAGTTGGTGATCTCCCTTTAGTTCTGTCCCACCGTCTCCATGAGTGAACGCACCCCTCACGTTCCTGACTTTCTCCCTCATGTTCTCGCTCCTTCTGCTCCTCATCAGGACCTTGGGAGCTCAGTCCAGTGCTCCAATGTGGGGCTCAGTCACCTTCCCCATCTGTCGCCAGCTGGAGGTTCCCTCATGGTCCTGACTTTCTTTCTCATGTTCTCCCTCCTTCTGCTCCTCATCAGGACCTTGGGAGCTCAGTCCGGTGCTCCAATGTGGGGCTCTGTCATTTTCTTCATCTATCGTCAGGTGGAGGTTCTATGGTGATATGCAAGAAATTCATCAGTATGGCTATAGGAACTGGCCTTTTCAGGCTCCCTCTCCTCAGCTGCCCAAGGAACTAACTGGGGGCGTCTCACTGAAAACCTGGGAACCCCTCTAGGGTCAAGTCTCTTGACAACCCTCAGGTAGCTCCTTAAATTAAGATATATGCTCCCCTGCTCCCATATCCACCCTTCCTATATCCCAAGCATCCCATTCCTCCGAGCTCCCCCCATTCTCCCCTTCACATTTTTCTCTCCCCATCTTCCCTTGGCCCAGTCTCGCCCAACCCTCAAGTTCCCAATTTTGCCTGGCGATCGTGTCTACTTCCCATATCCAGGAGGATTACTATATCTTTTTTTGGGAGTTCACCTTCTTATTATCTTCTCAAGGATCCCAAATTTATAGGCTCAATGTCCTTTAATTATGGCTAGAAACCGATTATGAGTGAGTACATCCCATGTTCATCTTTTTGGGTCTGGGTTACCTCACTCAGAATAGTGTTTTCTATTTCCATCCATTTGCCTGCAAAATTCAAGATGTCATTGTTTTTTACCGCTGAGTAGTATTCTAGCATGTATATATTCCACAGTTTCTTCATCCATTCTTCCACTGAAGGGCATCTAGGTTGTTTCCAGGATCTGGCTATTACAAATAATGCTGCTATGAACATAGATGAGCATATGCTTTTGTTGTATGATTGGGCATCTCTTGGGTAGATTCCCAATAGTGGAATTGCTGGGTCCTGGGGTAGGTTGATCCCGAATTTCCTGAGAAACCGCCACACTGCTTTCCAAAGTGGTTGCACAAGTGTGCATTCCCACCAGCAATGGATGAGTGTACCCCTTACCCCACAACCTCTCCAGCAAAGGTTATTATTGGTGTTTTGGATTTTAGCCAATCTGACAGGTGTAAGATGATATCTCAAAGTTGTTTTGATTTGCATTTCCCTGATAGCTAGGGAGGTTGAGCATGACCTTAAGGGTCTTTTGGCCATTCGAACTTCTTCTGTTGAGAATTCTCTGTTCAGTTCAGCGCCCCAATTTTTAATTGGGTTAATTGGCATTTTACCGTCTAGTCTCTTGAGTTCCTTATATATTTTAGAGATCAGACCTTTGTCAGTTGCAGGGTTGGTGAAGATCTTTTCCCAGTCAGTAGGCTGCCTTTGTGTCTTAGTGACAATGTCCTTTGCTTTACAGAAGCTGCTCAACTTCAGGAGGTCCCATTTATTCAATGTTGCCCTTAATGTCTGTGCAGCTGGGGTTATGCGCAGGAAACGGTTCCCTGTGCCCATTTGTTGTAGAGTACTTCCCACTTTCTCCTCTATCAAGCTCAATGTGTTCAGATTAATATTGAGGTCTTTAATCCATTTGGACTTGAGTTTTGTGCATGGTGATAGACACGGATCTACTTTCATTCTTCTACAGGTTGACATCCAGTTATGCCAGCACCATTTGTTGAAGATGCTTTTTTTCTTCCATTGTGTGCTTTTAGCTCCTTTATCAAAAATCAGGTGTTCATAGGTTTGTGGTTTAAGATCCGGGTCTTCTATACGATTCCATTGGTCAACTTCTCTGTTTTTATGCCAATACCAAGCTGTTTTCAATACTGTAGCTTTGTAATAGAGTTTGAAGTCAGGGATGGTAATGCCTCCAGAAGTACCTTTATTGTATAAGATTTTTTTGGCTATCCTGGGTTTCTTGTTTTTCCATATAAAGTTGATTATTGTCCTCTCAATCTCTGTGAAGAATTTTAATGGGACCTTGATTGGGATTGCATTGAATCTATAGATTGCTTTTGGTAGAATTGCCATTTTTACTATGTTGATCCTCCCAATCCACGAGCAGGGGAGATCCTTCCATTTTCTGGTATCCTCTTCAATTTCTTTCTTCAAAGACTTAAAGTTCTTGTCAAATAAATCCTTCACTTCCTTGGTTAGAGATACTCCCAGATATCTTATGCTATTTGTGGCTATTGTGAAAGGTGATACTTCTCTGATTTCCCTCTCTGCTTCCTTATCCTTTGTGTATAGGAGGCCGACTGATTTTTTGGAGTTGATCTTGTAACCTGCCACGTTACTGAAGGAGTTTATCAGCTGTAGGAGTTCTTTGGTGGAGTTTTTGGGGTCGCTTATGTATACTATCATATCATCTGCAAATAATGAAAGTTTAACTTCTTCCTTTCCAAATTGAATCCCCTTGATTCCCTTATGTTGTCTTATTGCTATTGCTAGAACTTCAAGCACTATATTGAAGAGATGAGGAGAGAGTGGACAGCCTTGTCGTGTTCCTGAATTTAGTGGGATAGCCTTGAGTTTCTCTCCGTTTAATTTGATGTTAGCTGTCGGCTTGCTGTAAATAGCTTTTATTATATTTAGGAATGACCCTTGTATCCCTAATCTCTCCAAAACTTTTATCATAAAAGGGTGCTGAATTTTGTCAAATGCTTTTTCAGCATCTAATGAGATGACCATATGGTTTTTTTCCTTCAGTTTATTTATATGATGGATTACATTGATAGATTTTCGTATGTTGAACCAGCCCTGCATCTCTGGGATGAAGCCTACTTGATCATAGTGGATAATTTTTCTAATGTGTTCTTGGATTCGGTTTGCCAGTATTTTATTGAGAATTTTTGCGTCAATGTTCATGAGTGAGATTGGCCTGTAATTCTCTTTCTTGGTTGAGTCTTTGTGTGGTTTAGGTATCAGGGTAACTGTAGCTTCATAGAAGGAATTTGGCAGTGACTCTTGTGTTTCTATATTATGAAATACCTTAAGGAGTATAGGTATTAGGTCTTCTTGGAAGTTCTGGTAGAGTTCCGCATTGAAACCATCTGGTCCTGGGCTCTTTTTGGTAGGGAGGTTTCTGATAACAGTTTCTAATTCTTCGCGACTGACAGGATGATTTAGAGCATTTACCTGGTCCTGGTTTAACTTTGGTATATGGTATTTATCTAAAAAACTGTCCATTTCTTTTACATTTTCCAATTTTGTGGCATACAGGCTTTTGTAGTAAGATCTAATGATTCTCCGAATTTCCTCTGTGTCTGTGGTTATGTCCCCCTTTTCATTTCTGATCTTAATAATTTGCGTGTTCTCCCTCTGCCATTTGATTAGTTTGGCTAAGGGTTTGTCAATCTTGTTGATTTTCTCCAAGAACCAGCTTCTTGTTTCATTGATTCTTTGGATTGTTTTCTGTGTTTCTATTTTGTTGATTTCTGCCCTCAGTTTGATTATTTCCAGTCTTCTACTTCTCCTAGGTGAGTCTGCTTCTTTTTTTCCAGAGCTTTCAGGTGTGCTGTTAAGTCACCAATGAGTGCTTTCTCCGTTTTCTTTAAGTGGGCACTTAGTGCTATGAACTTTCCTCTTAGCATTGCTTTCATTGTGTCCCATAGGTTTGAGTATGTTGTGTCTTTGTTTTCATTAAATTCAAGAAAGACTTTAATTTCTTTCTTTATTTCTTCCTTGACCCAGGTGTGGGTCAGTAGTTGACTGTTCAGTTTCCATGAGTTTGTGGGCTTTCTGGGGGTAGCATTGTTGTTGAATTCTAATTTTAATCCATGGTGATCCGATAAGACACAGGTGGTTACTAATATTTTTTTGTAACTGTGGAAGTTTGCTTTGTTACCAAGTATATGGTCAATTTTCGAAAGGTTCCATGAGCCGCAGAGAAGAAAGTATATTCTTTCCTATTTGGGTGGAATGTTCTATAGATGTCTGTTAAGTCCATTTGGTTCATTACCTCCATTAAGTCTTTCAATTCTCTGTTAGGTTTCTGTCTGATTGACCTGTCCATTGGTGAGAGAGGAGTGTTGAAGTCTCCAACTATTAGTGTGTGTGGTTTGATGGCTGCCTTGAGTTCTAGAAGTGTTTCTTTTACATAAGTGGGAGCTTTTATATTAGGGGCATAGATATTCAGGATTGAGACTTCATTCTGATGGATTTTTCCTGTTATGAGTATAAAGTGTCCCTTTCCATCTCTTCTGATTGATTTTAGTTTGAAGTCAACTTTGTTGGAAATTAGTATGGCCACACCCGCTTGTTTCTTAGGGCCATTTGCTTGATAAACATTTTCCCAACCCTTTACTCTGAGTAGGTGTCTGTCTTTGTGGTTGAGGTGTGTTTCTTGTAAACAGCAAAATGTTGGATTCTGTTTTCATATCCAGTCTCTTAGCCTGTGCCTTTTTATAGGTAAATTGAGTCCATTGATATTAAGTGATATTAATGACCAGTGGTTGTTAACTTCAGTCATTTTTAGTAGTAGAGTTTGTGTGTTTCCCTTCTTCTAGTTGTGCTGGTGAAGGGTCGCTAGATGCCTGAGTTATTGTGGGCGTTGTTGGACTCCTTGGTTTGTGATTTTCTTTCTATTACTTTCTGCAAGGCTGGATTTGTGGCTGCGTATTGTTTAAATCTGTTTTTGTCCTGGAATATCTTGTTTTCTCCATCAATGGTGAATGCAAGCTTTGCTGGGTATAGTAGTCTAGGCTTGCATCCATGTTCCCTTAGTGTCTGTAGCACATCTATCCAAGCTCTTCTGGCTTTCATGGTTTCCATTGAGAAATCAGGTGTAATTCTGATAGGTTTCCCTTTATATGTTATTTGACCTTTTTCCTTTGCAGCTCTTAATATCTGTTCTTTATTCTGTATGTTTTGTGTTTTGATTATTATATGGCATGGGGATGCTTTCTTTTGATCCAGTCTATTTGGTGTTCTGTAGGCTTCTTGTACCTTCATAGGAACATCCTTCTTTAGGTTGGGGAAGTTTTCTTCTATAATTTTGTTGAATATGTTTTCTGGGCCTTTGAGTTGTAATTCTTCTCCTTCTTCTACCCCAATTATTCTTAGGTTTGGTCTTTTCATGGTGTCCCAGATTTCCTGAATGTTTTGTGTTAAGAATTTGTTAGATTTGTTTAATTCTTTAATCTGTGAGTTTATTTCCTCTATAGTATCTTCAGAGTCCGAGATTCTTTCTTCCATCTCTTGTATTCGGTTGGAAATACTTGTCTCTGAAGTTTCTGTTCGTTTACTCAGAGTTTCCATTTCCAGTCGTCCATCAGATTGTGTTTTCTTCAATACCTCCATTTCATTTATCAGGTCTTGTACTGTTTCCCTTACCTGTTTGATTGCTTTTTCTTGTTTTTCTTGGGTATCTTTGAGAGATTTATTTATTTCGTCTACCTTTTTGTTTGTCAACTCCATTTCTTTATGGCAGTTTTTTACCTCCTGTTTAAGGTCCTCTATTATTTTCATAAAGTACTGTTTAAGGTCAGTTCCTTCTATATCTTCTGGGGTAGACTTTTAATATTTGTACAATTTAGGGATATTGGATTGATGGAAAGTTTCTTACGAATCATTTATGCCTTCTCCCAAGAATGCTGCTTCTAAGCTTCCCCAGGACAGTCTTGAACATACTACCTCTCCCGTTTTTAGTGAGATATCTGTATCTACTTGAAAATGTTCCTTATGACTTAGAGTTTGTAACACACATAAAGAAGCCAGAGGTCTCCTTATGAGGCTATGAGACATTCTTGAAATATCTGTACCTGTACTTACACAAGAACTAGATAATCAAAACAAAGTAAACTCAAAAAGATCAACAAGATTCGGTGGGCTAGAGGAGTTGGCCACAGATCAGATTGCCAGCCTCCTCCCACTATATGCTCAGGCAATTACATGACATATACAGCAACAAGGCCAGATTAGCTGAAGTTACCTCTGCCCTACACAGAGACTTATACTGATGAACAGAGTACGGAGTGGAAAGATGAGAAAGAATAAGATGTGAGGACCTCTCTTTCTTAGAAAAGTTAGCACATGCAGAGCCACTGTGGTGTTATATGGCCAAAGAACAAAAGAATGCCAGGCTTAGACTTATAGACAAATTCAATAAATATGTAAAATATAAACATTGTATAATGCCAAAATTTGAATAATAACTACAGAAGCTTCAGCCTGAGCCGGTTTTGGGGGGCACTCTGACCATTAAGAGTTAATAATACACTGCTTGGACATGGCAATATGCCTGGGCTGGCTTGGAAATTTTGTTTTGGTCTAGCATCTTGAAGCAACCAGAGCTACCCAAATGAGAAAAGGCTGTCATATGCCTCTAGATTCTGAAAAATTGGGTTATGGGGTTTATGACTAAAACAGATAATGTCAAAAGTTGAGGAAAATGATTAGAAAAGATAACTGTTTATCAAGGATGACCAAAAGATGTGCAAGAGGAAAAGATTTTGTGAATAAATAAGCCTGTGAGAGATAAAGGTTGTCAGAGGAGGAGAAGCCATATCGAAATGTGCTTCCTCTCTGTCCATCTCTCCTAAAAACAAACTAAGGGGTGTCCCATGTCCGATTCCTCCCATAGCCACTCTTGCAGCCATCCATCTTCAGACCCTGCCCTCATCCGGAGCTGGACTCCTGCGTGTGTGTGTGTGTGTGTGTGTGTGTGTGTGTGTGTTCTGTCTCTTCTAAGAACACTGTTAGACATATATAATTTTTATCTCTTAACACTTCTCCCTTCTTTCAAAAACTTAATCTCAATTTTTGTCTGCTTTTGTATTTCTTTATGCTATAAATGTGTGTGTGTGTGTGTGTGTGTGTGTGTGTGTGTGTGTGTATTTTCTAGAGTATAGAGTTTTAACTACATGGTTTTTTGTGACATCTAACATTATGTTTTAAGTTTAAATTACAGTTATCTATAAAATAAAACTGCCTGTAGCCTGTAAGTACCACTTGCTCAGGACAGAACTTACTAGAATGCTGGGAGCTCTTATTCATGAAAAATAGCAAGTCACAGGTTTTTGCTTCTATAACTACACTTGGTTGCTCCAACTACACAGGAAGTGCTTCATCACACATGCATGGGAGGTACATAGGCAGGAAGTACATCAGGATGTATGCTTGCCCCTAATTGGATGAAGGTGAAGTACATAGTCTTGTGGGTTTTGACTTTATAAGCCCCTGGCTAATGTAATTTAGAGACATACTCTAGGAATGGCAGGTATGGACCTGACCAATGTCCATTGACCTGGCCAGTATTTAATATGGCTTGCTTTAAATTTGGCTCATACTTGTGGTAGTGGTTTTATTCTTGTCTGGTGGGGTTAACAGGTTAACTGGAAATAAGCTATTCTGGACTTTGAAAAAAATATGCTTAGACTAGTAATACACTTCTTAGAAATGTCTAAGTGGGCCATTTCTCACATGCAACATACTATTTGTCTATATTTGCTTATTATTTTCATTAAGACTTTTAACATTGAAGTTCAAGTTAAAATTTATAACTTTTCCTTCTTATGTCAACAATTTCCAATTTTTAGAATGAAGTACATACCAATAAACTGTTGTTGTGCTTATGTTACTGTGCTTTTCCCTTTTAAAAACATCTCTCGATATGTTTGTTTACAACTGTTTTTCTTTCTCTTTAATAGAATTTTAGGTGGAACTTTCCTGTAAGTATATCTGGATCAGGTTTTTCTTTGACCAAGGATTGACTACAGCTTTAATTTTAAAAACTGTTACCATTTGTATTGCTGTTGTATTAACCTTTCCTACATAGATGTGAACAAGGGTTTATTCACCCTAACTAGGGTGAGGAGTTACAAACAGGAGCACAGCTGTGCCCGAACAGCACAGGAATGAAAGGTCCCACCCCAATGTGGGTGATGCCTTCCACACTGTTGTACAGATGAAACCTTGTCAGTTAACTTTCCACCTTCTTTATTCTCTAGAATCTTCCCCCAACCATGTATATCTGGGGTACAATTATGGCAACTGGGAAGTGGGGTGCAGGAAGGAGTGAGTGCTGGGATCTTAGGGGAGGATCTCATGACTTTCCCCACCCTTTTCTATGATGGATCTCAACTGGTCCAGTGTTTTGAGGGTCTCACAGGTAATCAGAGCTCTTCTGACTCAGATGGTAATGGTTGTTAGGCTAGGAGTACAGGATTCCACAACAATTTTTATTTCTTTCTCAGTGCTAGCAATTTTTAAATTTATTCTTCATAATTTAGTGGCATGAATGTTGTCATAATACTTACTTATAGACAGTCTAATATCTGTTATATTTCTATCTAGGCACTTAATACTTAAATATGTGAAGGTTAATTTTCATTGTCAAGTTGATAGAATTTAAAAATCACTATGGAACTATACCTATGGGTGTATCTATGATAATGACAGAGCCCCACATAGGAGCACCAGACTAAGCTCTCAAGGTCCTGATGAGGAGCAAAAGGAGGGAGATCATGAGCAAGGAAGCCAGGACCGCGAGGAGTGCTTTTACCCATTGAGACTGTGGGACAGATCTAACGGGAGACCACCAAGTCCAGTCGGAATGGGACTGATGGAACAGGGGACCAAACAGGACTCTCTGAATGTGGCTGACGGTGGAGGAGGACTGAGAAACCAAGGACAATGGCAATGAACATGAACTCTACAGCATGGACGGGCTCACTGTGAGCCTTGTCAGTTTGGTTGCTCACCTTCCTGGACTTAGGGGGAGCTGGGAGGACCTTGGACTTAACATAGTGAAGGGAACCCTGATGGCTCTTTGTCTTTGGAGAGGGGTGGAGTGGGGGTATGGGTGGAAGGGAGGGGAAGGAAGGGGGAGGAGGAGGGGAGGAGATGGAAATCTTGAATAAAAAAATGAGAAAAATAAAAAAAAAAGAATAGAAAAAAAAGAAAAGAAAAAGTGCTATTTTAAAAGAAAGAAAAGATAAAGGAAAAAGCAAGGATAAAGGGCTATGTATTGTTTGACTTCATTTACTAGGAAGATTCATAGAGACAGATTGAGTGGTGACCACATGCTGAGGAAGGAGCGGATAGAAAGCGACTACAGTTGGTCTCTTTTTGGAATGTTCTGTGTAGTAGTGCTAGCTGCACAGCTCAGTGAGTATTACAATCCAATGAGTCATGTATCTGAAGAAAGTACATTTACAGCATATAAATAGTAGCTCAATAAAGTGGTTATATTTTGGAAAAAAAAGATAATGTTTCAAAAGGGGTTAACAGAACAGAGAAGACCTACCATGAGTGTGGTGGCATAGTTCCGTGGGATGGAGACCCAGACTTAGGAAGAGGGAGAAAACCAGCTGAGCACCGATTCATCTTTCCCTGCTTCTTGACTGGATGTAATGTGCTCAGTTGCCTCCTACTCTGTTGCCATGTGGAAATTTTGGAGCCTTGGATTAGAAAAGGTCTTGAATAATGTAAGCATAATTTAGTGGGATAAAAAATGCAAACAGTGGAGTCTGGCTCACAAGGTTTTAGAGGCGACAAAAACTCAATTGGGATCTGTGTTAGAGACAATTTATGTTATTATGGTAAAGAATGTGGGCTATATTCTGCCTGTGGCCTGAGAACTTGAATGATAATGAATTTAAAAAAATAATGGGCTAATACTTTTGTCAGAAGACATTTCAAGATAGGAGAATTCAGGATATGGAATGGCTATTGCTCACTGTTCTTATCCAGGTCTATAATAGGATAACAACAGCTAAGTAAAAAAGATGTGTAGAAGTGCTATTTAGTGGAGAAAAGAATGAGTTTGAAGTTATAGGAGAGGGGGCTGAGAAATAACTGTAAATGTTAAAGGGATTAGCTATGCCAAAGAGAAATCTCTTGCTCTGACCTGGGACACTAAGGACTGTTCCCTGAGGGCAAGATCTCAGTAATCAAGGGCTCCAGCTTGTGAAAATGAAAATTTCTTTGAAAGATCCTAACCAGACAATGCAGTAGAAGCGGTTCCTTGCTCAGAAACAAGCACTTAGGGGAAAATATTTCACCAGCATCAACGTTTGTGGGTGGAGGGAGGGAGTGTCAGTGTGGTTGTGTGGGAGGGTTGGATGGGTGGTGGTGGTGATACGATATGGTCCAAATGGGCCAGGTTATATCTTCAGCTTAGAGTACAATTTGGCAGCATTTTCCATGTGGCATTGCCCTTGCAATGCTACAAGAAAACTTGTCCCAGTGTTCCAGTGTGTGACAGGTCACAGTCCCTGCAAGTGTCGATCCCACAGACATGAGGAAAATGACCACCAACCCAAACCATCATGGTCAAATTAAATCAAGCTTTATGCATATACATGGGCTTTCTCCCCCTAAGGCAGGCTTTAAAGATATCAACCCTGGACATGGGAGAAATAAGGTTTTATTTATTTATTTATTTATTTATTTATTTATTTATTTTTTCCTTTTGTTTTTCGAGACAGGGTTTCTCTGTAGCTTTGGAGCCTGTTCTGGAACTAGCTCTTGTAGACCAGGCTGGCCTCGAACTCACAGAGATCCTCCTGCCTCTGCCTCCCGAGTGCTGGGATTAAAGGCATGTGCCACCACCGCGAGAAATAAGGTTTTAATAGCTCAAAAGCAGGGGGCTTCCAAATGCATGGTTTTGTAGATGAATAAGCAGGGTTACAAAAGCTGAACATAAGTATAACAAGTTGGTTATAGAAGCCTCCTGAAACAAAGGCATTGCTGTGAGGTGCTCATAGCAACTCTCTGAAGCAAAAGAATGGTTGCAGCTTCTTGGAATAGGTGGTGCAGAATCATTTGTAGTCAAAGTTACAGGTGGGGCACAGCTTAATCCTTATAAAACACAGATTTAATCATAAATAGGAGCAAGCCTAGTTTGATGTTGTTGTAAGATGGCTTTTAAGCCCGAGATGGAGACAGGCTGGTTTATCACAAGGAGGTTCTGAGAGCCCATTTATTTGGCTTTGACAGTGAAATCTAAGTTTAAATGGAGACTTTAGGATGTTGGAGATGTCAAGACCATAGAATATTGATTGAGGAAACCTATGGGCACAGAGTGGACCTGGGTCAAGGTAGAGGATATATGTACTGTAGACAGCAGAGGTGGAGATGTGGGGCTACCCAAGCCCTTTGGGTCCCAGATGATTCCTTCATGAACCCCAGAGGGCAGACACTGAGTTGTAAGAATTGCTCTTCTCTCTTCTGGCCTTAGACTTTCCTCACCATTCCACCTGTGTCCTCTTCCCTCCCTTTTGAGGTGGGACTCTTTACTCTGTAGCACTCTATATTAGACGTTTGCAGCTTGTGCTTTATTTTATAGGTGCTCACAGTAGAGAGAATGCCTTGAGACGTTGTGCTTCTCTGCAGTGTTGGCATTGTTAAAGACAATAAGGACTTTTAGAGAAGAACTAAAGGTATGTTGCATTCTGAGATGAAAAAGAAACTTTGGAGGATGACAATAATTTGAAGGAATGTGCTTGAGTGTCAAAGGTGGAATTGTGGGGGCTGGTTTTCATTGTTGACTCGATAAGATGTAGAATCATGATGTGAACACATCTTGGGGTGTTTCTGTCGTGATGTTTCCAGAAGAGTTTAACAGAGCAGGGAAAACCCTCCCCAGATATGGGCAGCACCATCCTACTGTCCAAATAGGATTGAAAAGCACAGTTGGGTATCAGTTTTCATTTCTTTCTTTTTTTTTAATTAAATTTATTCATTTATTTTATAGCCAGACCACAGTTCCCCCTGTTTCTTCTCCTCCTGTTCTATCTCCCCACCCATCCCCCAATCTATTCTTCCTCTGTTTTTGTTCAGAAAGGGGCAGGCCTCTCATCGGTGTCAACAAAACTGTCACACATATGTAGAAGGCCTAGGCAGATTCGTGCAGGGTCCCTAGCTATTGCTCCAGAGTCTGTGATCTCTTATGAGGCAAGTTAGTTGTTTCTGTAGGTTCCCTTGTGATGACATTTAGCCCCTGGCTTGTACAATCTTTCCCCTCCTCTTCAGCAGGATTCCCTGAGTTCTACCCAGTGCTTGGTTCTGGATCTGTGCATCTGTTTCCATCAGTCACTGGATGAAGACTCTCTCGTGACAATTGGGGAGTTAACAATCTGATTACAGGAGAAGACCAGTGCAGGCACTCTCTCTCCTATTGCTAAGCCTCTTAGCTGGGGTCATCCTTGTGGATTTGTGGGAGTTTCCCTTATACCACGTTACTACCTGATTTCAAAATGCTTCCCCCATCAAGACATCTCTTTCATTACTCTCCCCTCCATCCATCTCCCAACCCAATCTGTAGTGAGGGGGAGTGGGCTGCGTTCCTGCTGCCCAGCTCCCAGCCTCCTGGCTAGCTTATGCCCCCAAATAACAACACACAAATTGTATTCTTTTAAACACTGCCTGACCCATTATCTCTAGCCTCTTACTGGCTAACTTTCACATCTTGATTAACCCATTTCTAATAGTCTATGTAACACCACGAGGTGGTGGCTTACCGGGAAAGATTCTAGTCTATGTCCGTCTTGGGTTGGAGAAGCATGGCGTCTGCCTCACTGCCTTCTTCCTCCCAGCTTTCTGTTCTGTCTTCCCCGCCTATCTGTGTTTTGACCTATCAAGCCAATCAGTTTTCTTTATTAATTAACTAGTGAAAGGAACAGATAGATAGAAGACCCACCTACATCACCAATCCAGCTTTCATTTATGATTCATGAGTACAGATGAGTGTAACCAGCTGCCACATAGGTCTGTTTCTACTCTCCATGAAGAGTGTATTCACGGCATCTTTCCTTGGGTTGCCTCTGTCAGGAGTTTGTCACATCAAAGAGAAAATTTACTAATACAAATACTTAACATTTCTTAAATTTAATTTTATTATTTTTGGTGATAATCACATAGTAGAGTCAATCTCTCTGTCTCCCACTTCCCCCTTCATTCCCTTCTTCTCTCCCGCCCTCATGTTGTGAATTAATTGTATTGGTCTTCTGAGGTCTGCCTGTCTTTACTGATAATCTTCATTGTGTTTTGCTTCCTATCCTTTTACTTATTGATTTAATTATGCCTTTATTCCAATTTAGTTGATATTTATTCTGATGTTATTTTTAATAGGTTAAAATTATTCTACTTATTCTACGTTTTTTAGTCTTTATTTATTTCTAACACCAGGATTTAGGACCGCAAATGTATTGTAAGTACTACTTTTGCTGTAGTATCTCATATTTAAACATGAAGTATTTTTACTTTGTTTTCCTTAAGGACTTTCAAATTTCCATTAAAATCTTATGTCTGATCTTTGAGTTATTTAGAAGTGTTTTATTTTGCAATCTCAATTGTTTTCTTTTACTTATTGATTTTCATGAGTGCCTTCTTTTGACTTAACAATGGGTACTTTTTTATTGCTACCATTTCTCTGAAGTTTGTTGTTAATGACTTAGTCCACTGAGAATTTTAGTAAATGCTCCATGTAAATTTAAATAAAATTGCCTAGTGTAGTTATTGTTGGAGGTTTTGTGGACAGCCAATATAAAGCACATTGTCTTCTATACAAGAGGTTTGGTAGCTTTAGGAGGTTGATCCAGAAGTCAGTGGGTGGTTTTGGAATTGTTTATTACTAATCAGAATATCTTTAGAATGAAATTTATATCTATAGGCAAATGTCTTAATACCAAACCAAAAATTTAGGCATAATCAGCCATCTATGCTCAGAGAATAATATTCACTGTGACTAGTGAATGTAATAGTCAAATTACATTGTTTAGTAGACGTTATATCAGATTGCATGGTCCCTGCCAGAAGCTTGGCTCTATGAGGAAAAGAACAAGGATGTTCTGATAATTTGCATGGTGAGTTTTCCTTCTATGGTGAAAACTATTGAATCCCTTGACAAAGAACATGAGGTTCAGAAGACTTACTGTTACTGGAATGGCCACCACCACACCAAAGGATAACTTCCTGTGTTTTCCTAAGTGTCTTCTGTTTTTTCATTAGATGACCCTTGTTAACCACAGTGATCAAGTATTTAAAATATTCATTTCATGTTCGCTCAGCCAGATATATAAAACACATCTGTAATTTTTAAATGTATATGTACAGAACACTGTGTTGTCCAAAAAGTGGTCACCCTTTTACTTACAGATTTTCTTAATTATTTATGAAATACCTACTTTCTTCTCAGAAATAATACCTTCAGTTGTGTTTTTATGACTTAGCTGGTCTAATAATTTCTTTTCATTTTAGTTCTCTTTATTAATAGCAATATTTTACATTGTACATTATCTCCTGAGTACAGTTTTCGCCTTGACTATGTTTTTGTGCTTTTCCTACTTTATTTTGGTTTGAAACATATTTCAGAGGAGAAATAAGGTTAAAATGAACACAGGAGATCTGTAAGGCAAAAGAAAAGTGATGTAGTGACAACAGACGGTGGAGAATTAGAATGAGGATATAACCTCTTTCTCCCAATCTAGGGGACAATAGGGGAATCAGTAGGATTCAGGCTGGCTGTACTGATATCACAGCGTTTTGTTGCTTCTTTTTCCCTAGTTTACTTGACCGCATTCTCTTCTTGGAGCCCTTGGTAGCACAGTTGCTTATCCCTGCATGGCAACTCAATTCTGTCTGCCCTTCACAACTCTTTGTCCACCCTCTGGGCTCAACAGCACCAAACAAAATGGGGCCATGTGAAGAAGGTTAGCGCATGGGAATACGATTTTGATTTAAGTAACGTTTTTCCCCCTTTATTAGCCTGTCACTAGGAATGATGGCTCTATTTGTTGGATAATGACAAAAGATGACAAATGATAGAGGTGGTTCTAACTCTTTCTGTACCTACGAGAGGAAAAATGGCAATTTTGATAAGACAGAGAGTGGCAGGGAGTGCTGGATTCCCATGAGGTGTCTTCTGGTGAGGTGGGCTCTCAACACCAAGTTACTTTTTATACTTTATTTTTGACCACTGAAGAAGTAGGAACTCATTGCAGGGAGTCAAATATATTTAAACATTTTTTAAACAACATAATATTTTTATGTTAATTCTTGCTAAATTCAGTAATAAGACCCCAAGATAGCATAAATCAGACAGAAAACCCTCAAAGTCATGGAGAAATGTGCTGAATAACAAGGGTTGGTCAGATTCTGGGGAAGCAACATAGTCATGGCTCTCTCGTCTTTTCCTGGTGTCTTATCATCTATTCCAGGTTTATTGCTGTGAAAAATGGCAGCAGAGAAATGCCAATAGGTATGGAGAAACAAACAAATCATCAACAAAATATTTCTCTTCCTAGCGAAAGATCAAGAGAAAAGAAACTAGAAAGAAGGGAAAGTTTTATGTAGCCACTGCCCAGTTTCAGCCAAGCCAGAAGAAACAGCCGGCGACAATGTCCTCTGACGCTGAAGAGAGGCAGCCATCACCCAGTGGGTTAGGCTGGGAGGCCAGGGTGGGTGCCCAGATTTTCCTAAGAAGGAAACCCTGCTTTTTCAAGTGATGAAGCTGAAGAAGCCCATCACCACACCTTTCTGTGCACAGCCATCCTTCATGAATGAGAGGAAGCCTAGCTCATTCTTAGGAGAAGGGAAGGTTAAGAGAATTTGCTGCAAGTAGTTATATTCTCCTCATGAATTTTTTGCCAAAATAATTTCTAAAGAGAAAAAAAAAGTGTTAGAAGAAGCAACTGTCTGTAGTGTGGTGTTTTGTCTTTTACTCTTTGGCTTTTTGGACTTTTTGGGGGGGGCTCACCACCCAGCTCTCCAATAAATCACACACAGAAGGGGCTTATTCTTAGTCATGAGTTCCCAACCTTTGCTTGGTTTGCTTCTTGCCAGTTTTTCTCAACTTAAATAATCCCATCTATCTTTGGCCTCTGAGCTTTTATCTTTCTTTATTTCTGTATACCTTTTCTTTCCTTCTTACTCCATGTCCGGATGTGTAGCTGGGTGGCTGGGTGGCTGGCCCTTGAAGTCCTCCTCCTTCCTTTCTTGTTCCCAGGTCTTCTTTACAAGATTTCTCCTTCTGTTTATCATCTCTGTCTACCAGCCCCGCCTATTTCTCTCTCCTGCCTCACTATTGGCTGTTCAGCTCTTTATTAGACCATCAAGTGTTTTAGACAGACACAATGATGCAACTTCACAGAGTTAAACAAATGCAGCATAAACAAAAGTAACACTCCTTAAAATAATATTCTACAATAGCTGTGAACATCAGGAAAACAGAAGCAAATATTTTGGGTTTCCCTTGCAAACTTCAAAATTGTATTTCATAACTGAGGCAGAAACTATAATAGTATTGATGTGATTCAAACATGCAGAGAAGAAATATTTAAGATATTATCTATAAGAGAAGATCTATGAACATACAATTATAAAACTTTTTATATTTACTCAAGCTAGGTAATGATAACTAGATTTTGAGCAATTTTGTAAATATAATGTGTTTACAACACTTCTAAATTATCTGTACAAAGAGATACACTTAAAACACCAAATAAAAAGGAATTCTGAACAATGTTTAAGAAACAAGAGAAAGAAGAACAAAAACCAGAAAACCTAAAATTAGAGAACCAATAGGAAACAAAAATAAAAGGAAATTTATTCATAACATATCAATAATTACATTAAATGGTTTAAATATACAAATTAAAACAATGACAGGGATTTGCAGACTGAATTTAAAAAATGACCCAATTATGATGTCTATAATAAACTCATTCACTGTATGCAAGTTGAAAGTCAAATGCTAGGAATAGATAAATCACACAAACATTAATCAAAGGAAGGCAGATGTAGACACTATAGTATCAGATAATGGAGACTTTGGGATGTAAAAATTATAAAAGACATTATGTAGTAACTACCCAAATATACAAGCATGGGGATGGCATAGCTGTAAATTAATGACCCAAGTGTGAAAAGGAGTAGTTAAAAAGGGAGGCACAGCTAGAAGGAGAGATGGAAATGTCTACATCAATATTGGTGACTACTATTCTTTTCAGTAACTGATGGAAGGCAGAAAATTAGCAGATAGAACTCAGCATTACCATCAACCAACAACATCTAGCCAGCATTTGTAGAACATCCCAAGCACTGACAATATATAAACTTTGATGCTCGTGAAAAGTGTTAGACAATGTTTTGGGAACAAAATAACCAAGTTTTAAAAAAGGTTTTTTTATATGAGATTTCATGTTTATATATTGTGCACAGTGAAGTCAAATTAGAGATAAAAGCACAAAGATATAGGGATATTTACAAACATTAGAACTAAACAGTGTACTTCTAAGAAAGAAAATCCATGAGTTAAATACACCCTATGGGGGAAAAAAGCAGATGTTGAACTAAACAAACATAAAACTATAACATCACAAATTTGAGAAAAAAACTAATGTTGAGAAAATTTATACTACTGAAGTCATATATTTATAAAAATGAGAATAAACTCCCACCTAAAAAGTCTAAATAGAGACACTGTTTAATGAAATTCTGAGAAAGACATAATAACGGTGAGGGAAGCTGAAATTGGAAAATTAAGAAGGGAAAAAAAGAGCTGAATTTCCAAAAAAAAAAAAAATCAAAAGATACTTTTCAAAAAGGCTACAAGACTGACAGAGACAAGGGAGAGGAGAGACAGATGATCAATTTCTGGAACTTAATGGGACATCATCATAGACTCAGCAGACATCAAAAGGGCAATAAGGGGATGATACTTCTGCAGCTTGAAGGAGAGATGTCTCCCCAAAACTCGTGTATCTGAGCACTTGTGTTCTAGTTGGTGACTGTTTGGGATGGTTCTGGAGCCTTTGGGAAAATGAGCTTTGCTAGAGGAAGTACATCCCTAGGGGTGTGGGCTTTGTGGGTTTATAGCCTTGCCCCACCTCCTATTCTGTCTTTCTCTCTGCTCCCGTGTGTGGATGAAAATGTGACCTGCCAGCTTCCTGCTCTTCTGTCATGCCATGCTTCTTGCTATGATGTTCTCTCTCTCTCTCTCTCTCTCTCTCTCTCTCTCTCTCTCTCTCTCTCTCTCTCTCTCTCTCTCTCTCTCTCTCTCTTCCTCTCTCCTTCTCTCTCCACAAGCCAGCGTAAACACTTTCTTTCTTAAACTGCTTTGGCTATGGTATCTAATCCCAGCAATAGAATAGTAACTAATGATACAAACAGCCCTGCAGCTGCAGACATAATACAAACCACAGCAGCATCAATATGAAATGGGTAATTACAGGGAATAGCCCTGTAACTGCTGGAGAAATTGTGTTCATAATGTAAAAACTCCAGGCCAAAGAAATCTCCAGACTCAAATTGCTTTACTGATGAATTCTGCCACACATTTAAAGACAAATTAACACCTTTGCCAATTAACACCTCATTGAAAGGGCTACAAGTTTAGTAGAGAAAATAAAAGAGAGAACACTTACAAATTCACTTAATGAATCTAATACTGTCTTGACACAAAATAAGACAAACACAGTACTGATAAACAGCAATATCTCTCATGAATTTAGATCCAAATGAATTCTTGGTAAAATATCCACAAATTAACATTGGTAATATTTGAGAATTATTTGCTGTATGCTGTGATCTGTGCCCTGCAAAACTACAAATGTTGAAGTATTGTTACCAATATAAGGTTAATATATTAGGAAGGGGGGCGTTTGTTAGATAGAGATAGCCATCTACACACCTATGTAAAATAGACACTAGGTACAAACTGTAAGCCAGGAAATGGACCCTTATCAGATCCATACTTACCAGCATCTTGAACTTGGATTTTGTAGCCTCTAGGATGGTTAGTGGCTAGCAATAAAGTTGTGTTAACAAGGTGCCCAGTTTATGGTGTTTTTGTTGTAGTAGCCTGAATAGTTTAAGACATTGTGACCAGGCGCGGTTTTTTTCAGGGCTGCAAGATTGTTCAATATTGAAATTTATCAATCGTATCTGTTATTTTTTTGTTGCTAAGATAAATTACCATGACCAAACACAACTTAAGGGAGAGCTTATTTTGGCAGAGAACTAAATGTTCCTAATATCCAGAAAGGTGTGTCGGCTGCAGCAGGAAGCGGGCAGAACACATCTTAACTGCACACACAGGAAGCAGAAAGGTCAAAGTGGAAGTCGGAGAGGCTGCAAGCTCTCAGATCCTTGGCTCGGTGTTATGCTTCCTCTACTTCCTCCAGCCAGTCTCCTGGTCTTAAAGGCGCTGATGGGGCTGAAATGAGCCAACCCTGACACAGAAGAAGGACATCAAAGAAGCCCTAATGGGTGGAAATACACACTGTCCGTAAACACGGAACGATTCGGTGCAGTAAAGATCGCAGCTTCTTCAAACTGACACAAGTTTGCTGCAGTTCTTAGCCTTAGCGAACTCCAGGAAGCTTTAAAAGGAATTGCTATACAGAGGCTGGCGAGATGGCTCAGCGGCTAAGAGTACTGGATGCTCTTCTAGAGGAGCTGGGTTCATTTCCCATCATCCACATGGCACTCACAACCATCTGTACCTCCAGTCCCAGGGGATCTGATGCTCTTTTCTGGTCTCCATGAGTTCTGCATGCATGTGGTGCACAGAAATACATGCAGTCAAACCGCTCATGCATATAATATAAAAGTAAATAAAATATAAAATTAATATACATAATTATTCTAAAACTTATAGAACTGAGGGCTGGGACATGCCTCTCTGGTAGAGCACGTGACTAGATAGAAGGAACAAGGTCCTGGGTTCAATCCCAGCACTCAAGAAAGCAAAGGCCAAGAAATGATAGTAGCCAAACAATTCTGAAAGAAAAGCAAAATTGGTAAAAGTAGGTGCTTAAGCAAATATGAAATCTACTGTTTTTTATCATTTTGGTTATTGTTACATTTTTTAGTTCTCAGATGATTATAAAGCAGGCATAAGGCAGTTATATAGCTATGCTATTGAGTATATGGCACTTGCAGATGTGGTATCAGGATCATAAAGATGAGACAGAGCTTTATGGAGATACAATGCTTCCAGGTGACTGAAGCTATGCTGCTTATCAATAAAAATGGATATGATTATAAGATGCTATTGTAGATGTTAATGAAGCCACAAAAATACACAGAATGCAGATAAAATGTGTGTTTAGATAAAAATTAGCTCAAAATGGGATGAAACCCCTTAAATTTATAAGTGAGAATGGAAAGGAAATAGATCTGGTGGCCCATGCCTGTAATCCCAATCCTCAGGGGGCTGAGGTAGGAGGTCTGGGGGTTCAAGGATGGCCTGTGCTACATAGACATATGCTGTTTAATGCAAAACTAAAAGCTCTAAACCTTTCAAAGAAAACCCATGCTTGTGACCTCATGCCTCTGGGCTCACTGCTGGTGTCATGGGTGCGTCAGCAACAGCACAGGCCAGAGGAGAGAAAGCTGACTGTGATTTGTCATTTGTGCCTCACAGAGCATCCCGGAAAGAGCAACAGTTGAGGGCATGTATGAATGGAAATTAATATCTAAAGCAGAAAATAAACTAAGCAGGTCAGTTTAGACATGGCCCAGTTACCCCAAGTGGACATTTACCCCAAGGTAATACATAAGTTAATAATATGCACATGAAAAGATGCTCAGTTGCCATCAGCCCTCGTTAAGAGAAGTGAAAACCCATAGCAGAGTGGCAAGCCACTTCTCTCCCATTATTGTGATCATTATGCACGTTAAAAATAAACCAGAACCAGCAAGTGTCCTTGAGGAAATGGAAAAACCAGAAGTCTGTACATTGCCGTGGGAGCAGGAGATGATTCAAATGTTGTGGAAACATACAGTGGCACTCCTCACATAAGTTATTTATGTTTTAATTGTGGCTGTGTATATTCAAGGTCACACGGCACTGGTTACATAAGGACACATATATATATATATACATCCTGCAAACCGCCCTAGCTCTGTCTCCCCATCTCTACTGTTAGCTCCCTTAGTTTACTTACTTTTTTCTCTTCTTCCATATTATATACACAGGGATGATTCTGTGCATATCTAACACCTCAGAGACTTATCCACAGGATTATCCTGAGGTCTGGAGACCCCATTTCTAGCTATACATCCAAGGACATGAAAATGAGTAGCTGGAAAAGATGGATTTTTAGCAGCGCTGCTCACAAAAAAAACAAAGGTGGAAAGTACTCGAATGTCCATCAATCCGTGGAAAGACAAACAAAAGGAGGTGCTTACATGCCATAACTGTTGTGCACCTTAAAGCGGTGGCATTTCCTTGTCACAGTGTGCATAGGCCTTGCGTATTTGATAAATAAAAGAAGCCAGGGACAACAGACATGCGTTATATAATG
The DNA here is from genome assembly GCF_903992535.2 of Arvicola amphibius. Classification (NCBI taxonomy): domain Eukaryota; kingdom Metazoa; phylum Chordata; class Mammalia; order Rodentia; family Cricetidae; genus Arvicola; species Arvicola amphibius. The sequence continues at coordinate 98,709,474 of NC_052049.1, read as the reverse complement.
CCACTTATAGGAGGAGCCTCCTTGTTGAATTCAGAGGTGGGAAAGTACCACGTGGGGCTGGGAGGTGGCTCAGCAGCTAAGAGCACTGGCTGCTCTTCCAGAGCACCTGGCTTTGATTCCCAGCTTCCACACAGCAGGTCACAACTGGTGTATCTCCAGTTTCAGGAGATCCAGTGCCTTCTTCTGGCCTCTGTGGATATTAGACATGCGTGTGGTTCACAGACAGACATAAGGACAAAACACCCACACATGTAAATCATCTAAATCTGAAAAACGTAAGTTACCACAGTGATAATAAGGTGTGAAGTGATTGGGATTCTTCTTATTGGTTGTATTTGCTGTATTGGTAAAGGTATGTCAGTTATATAATACAGTGGACTTCCCTATGACAGCCTACTGGATGGACACAGTGACTCTGATTACACTCTGACGACAGTGACTCTGATCACACACACCCCATTCTCATGCCGTCTCTTCTGTTTCTTGCTAACCCCTCTCCTCTTCTCAAACAGTCCCCTTTCTGCTTTCATAACTATTTTTTTTTAAATTTAGATTCTGCATATGAGAGAAAATGTGCCATTTGTCTTTCTGAGTGCCACTTATTTTGTGTAGCGTCATGATCCCTGGTTCTATCCATTTTCCTCAGATGGCATAATTTTATTCTTTATGACTGCATAAACCATGGAAGCAGTTTTCAATGGTGATAGTTTGTTTGGGAAGATGAATATGCTCTCAGAATGGATGTGTGAGAGTTTTGCAACTCTGCGAATATGCTCAGGGCCACTAAATTTATCTCTATCTGTCTATCTGTCTGTCTGTCTGTCTGTCTGTCTATTATCTATCAATCTTCTCACACATAGACTACCATAATGAAGAAGCCGAAGGTGAAGAACTTAATCATATAGTTCCTTATATGTTTTCACTCAGTTGCTGTGATTCTCTGGTAACTGCCCTCTGCCTTGCCGTTCAGTAACATCTGGATTCAGCCTTTGATTTTACTGATCCCAGGGAGCTGCCATGTTTGGTTTTATTGCCCCTTGAGAAAGTGAATTGTCTTTGTCTCATTCAGTGATGCATCAGAGAACTTCTTTGTTCTCTGGCAAGTTGGTGCTCAACTGTTTCTTGAATGATTAGCAAGGCTTGCAGATGTGCAAAATGATAGAAATCCCAAGCCTATGGCTTTCAATCCCATTCCCTTTCATTGGGGGCAACTCAGTATTTGCTTCCAGAACTTCTGCCACCAGATCCATAGCTATATACAGATGGAGGGTAATTTTGTCTTTCCTCAAAATATCTTTTGCAATGGGGATATTGCTTAAATAATGATGACAAATTTTGCTGCAGTCTTTGCAAGTTTTTCCTTGCATACCTGACATTGCCTTTACCTCAACACCCTCAGTATTACCTATATTAAAACAGCGTTCCATATAAAACTACAATTTAAACATCTATATGAAATTTTTGTTTCTGAATAAACAAGATATTCTGATATAGATTCCTTTTAATCCCTTGTGATCCAAAAATCCAAAGGGCACTGTACTCAAAATATATCCAAGATTAACTAAAAAAAGTGTATCAAAAAAGTGTAGCAAAAGCTTCCTGTCCTTGGTTCCAGATAAAAGGGTTCCAGTACAATGAGGTGACCACTGGAAATGCCACAAAAAGTCATTTTGGGTGCTGTTAGACTTGTTCCCAGCAGGGGGCGCTATCAGCCTATGTGACACTCCCTGAATGCTCTGGCATCCATTGATCCTGGCAATTTTATATTCTGGTCAGTGCTTCTAAAACCCAGCGTTAGTGACTGTAACCTTGGGAAGGCGTCCAGATCTCAGGTTTGAGCAACAGTTCAAGGTTTATTGGGAAATATTCATCTTTTCACGATGGAGGCAGTTGTATCCAGTTTTAAGCAAAGATTCGGGGACAGGCTGACACTACAGCTGACAAGAAAGCTTTCAGGGCAAACAGCTTCATCTATATCCCCAGACCTCACTTCCTTTCTCTTTGAATGCTTGATTTTGAAACCAGACTCGTATACTGCAGGCTGCAAGAACTGTCTGGGCGTGTGGCCCCTGCTTAGGTGCGGCATTTGCTGGGGAAACACACTTCCCAGACTAAATTAGCTGAGCATGCAGAGCGATGACAGTTGAGAAGACAAGGGAATAATATATTTTTCATCCGACAGCAAGCTAGTGGAGATGATTGTAGCTCACGGGAGAACGCTGGAAAATGCCGGGCAGTCGTGAAGGCTGAAGCCTTTGGGATGGCTGCCAAGGGGAGGTGACTTACATGCTCCAGGCCATAACGACTTCATAGGCAGTGCCGAGAATGACAGGCTGGCGTGTGGTGGAGAAGTTACACTCTATGCTCGAAGGCACTACTTAGTCACCACTTGCCCACACCTGCAATCACCACCCCTGCCAGCTCCTCCGGCCGCCCCCTCCCCATTTCCAGAGAGGTTTGGAAATAACTTTTCAACTTTCAGCAATGGTATTCAGTTACATGTGAGAGTGCCCGAGGAAAGCAATCGTGGTTACCTGCCGTAGATGGCTACTGCTGAGGCATGCATCTTGCGTTTCTCGCTGTACAGGTCAAGTCTCTACTTCCTAACAGAGTGAATGGGGTCAGGCCCTGTGACTGAGAGCTGCAGGTAAGAGGTGACAATGAGCACTTACTTGAGTCCTACAGTGTGTTCACCCCTGCCCCCCTCCGGGAACCGGGTTGCCGCCCGCCTCGCAGGCCACCAGGTGAAATACCACTACTCTCCTCGTTTTTTTCACTGACCCGGTGAGGCGGGGAGGCGAGCCCCGAGGGGCTCTGGCTTCTGGCGCCAAGGGCCCATAGCAACGCAAAGCCTCATCCCACTAGGAATGTTGTTTTATCGTGCGCAATGTGATGCAGTAAACATAAAAGAATTTAAAAAGGCAATGGTTCTCAACTTGTGGGTTGCAACCTCTTTGGGAGCCAAACGACCCTTTCACAGGGCTGGCCTAAGGCCATTGGAGAACACTACATCACGATTTATAACAGAAGCAAAATTACAGCTGTGATGTAGAAACGAAAATAATTTTATGATTGGGAGTCACCACAACGCGAAGGACTGTATTAAAAGGTCACAACACCAGGAAGGTTGAGAAACAGCGGTTTACGGAGTCCCTCTGAGATCACAGTCCAGGACAAAGCCAGGACTCAAGCCCATCCTGTTTGCAATCACAGTTCTGATTCCTTCTGTTACCAGATTCCTTGGGACATGAAAGGATTAGGACCTACCCATCAGGCAGCTCATTCGCCTTCCTGGGGAAGGTAGATTGCCTTGGGAAGGAAACTGTTCTAGGGAAAATACCAATAAGAAGGAGGTAGGTTGGGCCGTGACCTCTTCCCAGGGGTTAAAAATATCATCTGGATCAATTTCCCATGCTGTTTCCCTGAAGGAAATTATACACTGAACCAATATTGTCTGAGCCCAGGATGTTAAGATTTGCTCCATGTAGAGTATTCCAGGGCTTCCAGAAAGGACATTTCCTTGAAGAATTTTATTGTAACTTTATTGCAGCCCGTGAGGAGGAAAAATAAGAAATGACTGGGGATACAGAGCCAGGTGTGTGGTGCTCGTGTGTAGTTAGCTAAGATGATTTCTTCAGCCCAGATTCTGAGAAAGGGAGGAGGATGAGGATGATGATGCTGTGTAAGTGGAGATGGTGCCTTCGTTTCCTGGCAGACCCGAATAATCACACACAAACCGTATTAATTACAACACTGTTTGACCAATGGTTCAGGTGTATTCTTAGCTAGCACTTACATCTTAAATTAACCCGTTTCTGTTAGTCTATGTATCACCCACCACGAGGCTGTGGCCTACTGTTAAGATTCCAGCGTCTTTCTCCTTTGGCAGCTACATGGTGTCTCCCTGACTCTGCCTTCCTTCTTCCTGCATTCAATTTCATTTTTTTCATCTACCTACATTCTGCCCTGCCATAGGCCAAAACAGCTTCTTTATTGGCCAATGGTAATAAAGCATATTCATAGCATACAGAAGGGAATTCCACAACAATGATGATGGTGACGATGAGGGAGAGGAGCAGGAGGAGGAGAAGGAGGAGGAGGAAGAGGAGGAGGAGGAGGAGGAGAAGGAGGAGGAGGAGGAGGAGGAGGAGGAGGACGAGGAAGAAATGAATGAAGACAGTGTCTGGCTAGGTGAAGCAAAGAACGTATGGAGGAGTTTGGTTCATAGAAACCTAGATCCCTTAGGATGGAGTGAAGTGGGAACTAGAAAGAGTCTCACCAGTAATATGTTGGAGGCAGAGCCTAGTCAATGGGAGAACTACCATGAGGGATGGAACCTGTTGGCCTCTGTGTGCCTGGAGTTGCTCACTGTGCTCAATACCCTTCCCATGACAGCACCATAGGCCAGAACTCTGTGGTCACAGGATGGAGCTTACCAAGACCCTGTCATGTAGAGCAAGAATATGAAAGTGTATTCTCAGATAGATGCAGTTAGAGCCCCATTGTGATCTGGGACTAGCAGCTCAGAGAACCAGCCTTCTTTTGTTCAACTGTCTCCCCCTATCTGGAATAGTCTGGTCATTGTTCAAGGCTCCATCATCACCTTGCTTCTTATCCTTCCTCCTCACTGTCAAATGTTGGCATTACAATCACCTTTTAGCAGGTTCAAGGTGAATTTATTGGCTACTGTGGATGGTAGAACACTTCCTTGTCCTCTATGGTCACCTGTTATGGTCATCAGTTATGGTCTTTTATTACAGTCACCTGCTATGGTCATCAGTTATAGCCACTGAATGGTTGCCTGTTATGGGGACGGGGAACTTATTGTGTCTTTCATAGACTGAGGTACATCCAGGAGACTTGCATAGTTGAAAAGCTGGCCCTTAAATGCTGGTGGTTTTAGAACTGGGTAAATCACGACTGGTAAACACAGGAGACTGTGGGCTCTTGAGAAGCTTGGAAGTGATCTGGATGGACCGTGAATGACCACTTGAAGAGAAAGGTCGAGAAGTCTGTGTCTTAAAGATGCTTTAGTTGAGTCTGAGCTTCATCATCCTATTCAAGACTTCCAGGAACAGTAGAGCTGTGTTAGCAGAAATAGTGACAGTCAGACCCTGGGGCATGGGGAGGCTGAATGGGGGTAGAAGAGTTGGTTCTTATTAACTGTAGGAAGGAGACTTCTTCCTCCACCACAGATGTTGCTGCTTGCTGATTCTCCCAGCACACCTCAGTGTACGGCCATTCCCCGTCTACCTGCTTGCCCTTGCATGTCACATGAGCTCCTTCTGGGCCAGGGCAGACATGACAAATGTTCAAAACTATAAACATTGAAAATATTCTGAAATAAGTGAATGACAACTTTTCAAATTTGTTTGTTACACCAGCAACTGGTTACCTTACAGAGCAATGCTATAAGGCACATTCAATTCCCCCCCCCCCCCCGATCTCCCACCCCACCCTCCTGCCTCTTCCACCCTGCCTTACTCTAAAAAGGATGGGAGAAAAGCACTCAATTTTAAGAATGAAAGAAAAGGATGAAATCACAACTCTTCGCATCTAGCCTCTAATCAGAAGCGCAGTTCTAAATATCTGAAGTAGAAAAAGGTCAAACACAACATGTAAAAGGAAAAGGAAGAAGTGATGTAACTCAGGTAATTTGGCATGGCTGTTGGCATCACGGCTTTTTCATTTAGCTCAGTGCATGAACTGAAGGCAGCCTGTGACTCTCTGACTGTAGTATTATGGTGGCTTCATTTTCTTGCTTTAATCTTGCAGAATCCATCAGAATTCACTGTCTGAACTTTCCCGCAATAATTGCCCCATAGGGAGCTTGGCCAAACCACAAAGGATCTCTTATAATTTTTCTCCCGGACCCGAAGTGATTCGTAGGAAGGAAACTTGGCTGGCACTAGAAGTCCTGATTTCTTCGTCACTTCTGCATTCAGACAGCACCTGAGAAGCATCTTCCAGGGGGTTGCTACCTATCGAGGACCCCAGATAGTACTGGAGTCTGCAGTGGGTCCATTAAAACAATCAGAGGAAGGCGAAAAGCAGGTGGGCAGGGGACAGCACTGACAGAGGGCAGATACAGCAGCTCCAGATAATGAGAACGCCAATAGTGCGCGCTGATAGATTCACAGCGGCATAAAAGCCTTGTCAATAAACTCTTTCTATTCGCACCGAAAATTAACAGGTGACAACCAATTCACTGTGCCCATCAGTGGCTTGTCTGGGTCTCTTTTCTCTGTGTGGGACTCAGCTGACGGAAATGCAAGGATGCAGTTCAGGGATTCAGAACAAGGAAAATAAGCATACGTCGCCTACCTCAGTCCTTTCGGAGTCCAAAGAGTAGCTCTTTACTGGGGGGTGGAGATTGGCCCATAAATGAAAGGTCCAAGTTAAAGGTCAGGTGGGGCTGGGCAATATCTTAGCGCGGGTTAAGAAGAGGTTCTAAGGATCAAGTCATAGCTGGAAAAAACTCATATGTACCAAGCCCTCAATTATTTTGTGAGTTTGGCCAAGCAGTGGATATCACAAAGTGAAAATGAAGGAGGCTCTATCTGTTTAACAACGGGGAAGAGTCTACTCACATGAGCTGGGAGGAAAGGACAGCTCTAAGATGACTACGTGTCACATGTTGTAATTTTAATAAAGTTACAAGCAACTAAAATCAAACGATATTTTATTAGGCATATGTATGAATAATATGAGGGAGCGAAGAATGAGTCATGTAGTATAAGGGATAGCAGTATCTTCAGGAGGAGGGGCACGAGACAAGGAGGGTCTTGGAGGTGAAAGGTTTTGGAGTTGTATTACATCACACGTGAGAGCATGCAGTGAAAGGCAGTGTTCCACAGACAAATGATGGAAGTGTGCCATCCATTTCCATTCTAGCTTCGGAGATAAACACATATACATACCAACAGGCAATACAAAATAAACAGTGAATGAAATAACCCAGACACAGAACACTTATCATGAGCCGACAAGGGCTTTTGTATATGCCATCTCATTTATCCTGATGAACGCATTAAGACAGACAATGTTAAGAATCCATTTTTCCACACGAGGCAGTTAGGACCAGAGAGATGAAATCATTTACCCAAGGTCGTTCAGACATCAGGTGGCCAAGCTTGCATCTGAACTAAGTTCAGCCGCCAAGATATATTGTTTGAATCCCTGACCCACTTCCTTCCTGAACCTTGACACTTTCTGAAGTGTCACTCTGGTGTTGACACCCACGGCCTCAGTCCTTGGCATATATGCAATCGGATCAGTCAGCATGCACACAGTGCCTTGATTCTCCTTTGGACTGGCACTGATGATCTATTCCCAGCCCAGAGTACTTGTGATAAACCATGTTTGCATGGAAGCACCCACTGATCTACCAAATGTAGGCACCTGCCCCATAAGAGGTCTTAGCAGAGTCCACTTGTCTGGCTGTGAGGTGGTATCTTATGAAGAACTGGGCTGCGAGTGGAAAGGGTTGAGCAGGGTCCATCTGACCCTCTAGAAACTGACTCACATAGCTCAGAGACTAGCCTGAGCGGAGAATGGCGAGCGCTGCAGAAATGATGTCATGAGGAACCACGTAGGGCTTGAGATAGACCATTTCTGAAGACACCATTTGCACAGGGCCATAGAACAGAATTACAGCAGGATCCTTGAATGTGGTCAAGCCGTCATTCAAGCTACAAACAGAGTAGACAGACAGAGCAGGAATAGTTATGGATGAGCTACACGGAATTCCTTTTCCTTTACAATGTGTGTAAGAAGCTGACAATACACACACTCGGTTTTCTCAAATGAAAGACTTCCTTTGAGCAACCCTTTCTTGGGGCTGACTTAGAGAGTTCAGGCAAGAAGTGCCTCTGGAGAGCCTGGGGGGGAAACTAGAGGGAGGAATGAAATTAAGTTGAAAACCTTCTTTGACATTTAAGAAAAGTCAACAACCATCTAAGTGATGAGAGAAACCGGAAATATAACTGGCTGAATGTCAATTTTAAAACTAGAGAGATAGCTGCCACGTTATCATACCAACCAGGTGTTTCTGAGCAGTAAATAACTCACGGTTGGTCTATTAAACTTTAATGCTTGTGATAACGGCAAAGAGTATGTCATTGCCCTCCTAAAAATACATACACACATGCGCGTACACACACACATATGTGCACATACACACACGCAACACATGCACTTACACACACAAGCACGTGCACACACACACACACACACACACACACACACACACTCATACACGCACAGTAATTTTCAACACCTATGCCTTGCACTGCCTTCTTCTCATGGCTCTTTTTACTGCATTACCCTTTGCTGTTATCTTGGCCACAAGTCCCTGCTGTATGCGGCTGACTTGCAGTTGTGGGCAGAACAACCTCATGTAATTAACTAGCTGGCAAGTGTACAACGATCATTCCCACATAAAGAAGATTCTCTCCTTGAACGAACACCCTCCAAGTAAAGCACTCATTTCACTGTTTATAAAGCAGGGGATGAAGTTTTAATTTTGGGGGGTGGGGGCGTATAGGAGGATGTATAGCCCCCTCTTCATTTAGTTAAGACTCATCATTTTGTGAGTCTTTTTTTATTGAAATAGTAATTATGGCACTTCAAAGTGACTTAAAAATATCCAGGAGGGGAAAAAAATGAAGCAACGTAATTGGAAAAAGGTTAGACATGAAGAGATGTGCAATCTGAATCAGCCGAATGAGAGTTATTACCTAATAATGAGACTTCACACTCCTATTATACTGGCTTTTGTATGGGAGCCTTTCAAACCATGAGCTAATGAAGCTCCCTGCCTCCCCCATGGCTGGGGTCACTGTTGTCGCCTTCTGATGAATGGGGAAAACAAGACAAGGTGAGCTTGGCTTGCCTTCAGTTCAAACCGTTTGTTAATGCCATGCTTCAGAACACAACTCCCAGGTTCTCTTATTTGTTTTCCTTTCCTAGAATGCCAAGATTTCTTATTCCTTGCCCTGTACAATGAGGTCCCCAGGTACAGAGGAAGCACAGAACAGTGGCGATCAGGTTGGGGGTTTAAGCATCTATCCCCAATGAGGCTTAATGGACCTAGCAGAAGAGGGTGAAATCCTCCTAAGGAAATGAGAAGGAGGGAAGGAGGGGCCAGCTGGGTGCAAGCTCCCAGCGTTAAGCATTCAGGAACTTGCCTGCAGGTTGATAAACCGAAGGTAGCTTGAAGTCAGTCATGGTGGAAATATTTACACTATGAGTATCAGCAAACACTACAAATTAGGGCCGCCCCCACTAGCGCAGCATGATAGTTGTGAAGAAAACCAAGGGTTTATTCCTTCTGGCCCTTTGACTAAGAGCAAATGAAAGCTGTGGCCTCGAGGGTGTCGTATGAGCCTTTACGCCTACTCGATGCCCTGCGTGAAGAGTAGTGCCGTGTCATTCATCAGATGGTGACGCCGAAGAAAAGGGAGAGAAGACCTCACCAGGAATCTGGCAAACTGAGGTCAATGCTGAAAGTGTCCTTTAAATCTGGATTATTATTAGATAATACTGGGAGATAATGAAATGAAACCAAGGGATGACCCTTTCCTTGGTTGCTTTCCTTGAATATCTTACTTTCCTTTCCCTCCAAGATCCTTTCAGTCCCCTGTGGTTTTTGTTTGTTTGTTTGTTTGTTCGTTTTTTGTTTTTGTTTTGTTTTGTTTTGTTTTTTTTCGAGACAGGGTTTCTCTGTAACTTTCATGCCTGTCCTGGAACTAACTCTATCGACCAAGCTGGCCTCAAACTCACAGAGATCCGCCTGCCTCTGCCTCCGAAGTGCTGGGATTAACGGCATGTGCCACCACTGCCTGGCTTCCCCTGGGTTCTTCTATCTATCTATCTATCTATCTATCTATCTATCTATCTATCTATCTATCTATCTATCTTCTACCTACCTACCTATCTATCTTTTATTTATTTGTTTGTTCATTCATTCATTCATCAAAAAGAAATGTTTTAACATGGGGAGTCTGGGAGTAGCAGCTCAAACCCTGAGTTAACATTCAGTCTAACCCATGTGAAGCCACATTCCTATACTCTTTCTAATTATAGCTTATTTAACACTTAAATGGCCCACATAGGTGAACATTACCGTCATCTCCATTCTATAGATAAGGAAACCAAGGCTTAGGAAATTTGAGGTAATAGTTGTATTTTGACAGTACCTGGATAAAGGCTTCTCAGTCAGAACTTAGACACTCACCTTCCCATAGACATGGGGTGCTAATGAAGGCCATTCTGAGCCCCCTTCAGATTTAGAGTGAAGAACAGGAAGTAGAATGAGAAAGCCCGGAAGGAACTCTTACCCTCTGATGCTGCATCTCTCATCTGCCGAGTCTTGCGTGGTCTTATACAAAGGCAGGTAAAATGTGCTCTGTTTGCTTCGCCTGTTTGGGTGAAGGCTGAAGGCACAGTATGCGGAAAAGCATTTTATTAGTGGCGAATTGTTTTGCATATGTAGAAGCATTTCTATTTTCTTCTTAGCTGAGCTGCTTATCTCTCTTCTGCCCCTGTCTCCTTTTTCCTGTGGCCTCCATCAATCGAAAAGATTAATTTCTTCTCCAAAGAAGGTGAACTTTCAAGACATTCCTTTAAAACTTGCTAAGATCCTTGAACTGACAAGCCATATTTTGTGAAAATGCTGAGCTGTCATACCCGTGTCTCTGTCTGGGCCTAATTCCTGGGAGCGGGGCCTCTGAGCCTCAGTATGGACTGATTTCTGCAGTTCTCAAGGCAGGGAGATGTCCACATCCCCATGTAGGGACAATGCAGTCATTTAAACTGAGAGGAACCCCAGGGGTGCTTGAGATCAGCCACCAAGCAAATGACACATGCGGCACTGACAACAGAAAAACAAGTCATCACCTTTGCTGCTGCAGCTCCTGCAGGACACAAGGTCAACCCGGTCACTCAGAACAGCACACACTCATCTCCTGTGGCTCCCTTTCTCCTGCTGTGGGAAATGTTCCTGTACACTGTCAAGATTTGTCACTCATATTGGTTTAAAAAATGCTGATTGGCCAGTATCCAGGGAGGAAGAGGTGGGGTAACCAGACTAAGAGACTTCCGGGAAGAGAAAAGGCAGAGACTCAGTCACCAGTCAGATGCAGAGGAAGCAGGATGAGAATGCCTCACTGATAAAATGTGCCAAGCCACGTGACTAACATAGATAAGAATTATGTGTTAATACAAGTTGTAAGAGCTAGTTAATAATAAGCCTGGGCTAATAGGCTGAACAGTTTATAATTGTTACAATTATAACTTCTGTATGTTTCTTTGGGACTGAATGGCTACAAAATCAGGCAGGACAGAAACTCTGTTTACATCGTTCCTTTCTTTCCCTACACCCCATTTCTCCATTGAGATTATCCCAGTCTTGAGACCTTATATCTGGAACCAACTTCCAATCTAAGCAGTCAGCACCCCAGATGAATGGGGTTTCTCTACTGTACGACTCTCCTTGCCTATCAGCGGAGGATTGAAGGAAAGGTTTCTTCCTCGTGAGCCAACTGAATCCACAGGAGAAAACAGCTTCCAGGGGACAGAATCAGGCTCAACAGAAAAGATGAGCCAGTGATGACTTGGATTTGGCCCTTGAGTTTGACCTTTGACCCTACATCTAATTTTTGAAATAACGGTTTGAAGTACCAAGGTCCAGGCTATGCTCCAAGTCGGACAAAGAGGAACTTGCTGACTAAGGTGACATTTGCTTCACAGTCACCAAGTGCCAGCCCTTCTACTAAAACACCATTTTATTTAGTCCCCCTACTACCCAACAACGGGTGCAATTCCCATCACTAAGGGAAGAAGCTAAAACTTAGGATAAGAAACACACCTGAGTTCATGCCTTCAGAATACTCAAGAGCTGAGGCCTGAATCCGAGATGTCTGACTAGAATCAGCATTCTTAAACACTCTTTCGCTTTCAGAAACAATTTTATATGCTGTTTTTGTCCACGTTGGAGTTCAGGGACAATGGTAGGTGGCACCCTAAGGAAGCTCTCTGATGCCACCACCTGCCGTATGTTTGTTGCCTTCCCTTCCCTTTGTCTTTGACCTGCTTCAGTTGATGGAATATAGCAAAGGTGAGGTCCCATGTGTTTGTTACTCTATATAAGACTGATCTTTTAAACTAAAAATAAAACCATTTTATGTATCTGTTTATGAGAGGTTGTTGGGATGTGCCATGCTGAAGAGGATAACTTGTGAGTCAGTTCTCTCTCCTCCTGCTGTGTTGGTCTTGAGGAATAAACTCAGATCGTAAGGCTTAGTGGCAGGAACCTTCACACCATTACCGTTGAAGTGTCTTGCCTGTCCATAGGAGTAAGATGAATCTAAAAGACAAAGGGAATGAACAGAGTGCCTCCTGCTGTCCTTGAAGGACGAGCTGTGACCTGCACATAGAGAGAGTCACAGGTGAGGAAATTTTGGTTACAGGTGGAATTCGATTTGTGCCACAGTCAATCCTCCAGAGAAAGACCAGCCTTGTCAACCCCTTAACAGTCTCAATGAGACCCTGAGCAGAAGTTGCAGGTAAGCCACGCTTATTCTTCTCACATAGATTCTCTAAGGCAGTGGTTCTCAACCTTCCTGATGCTGCAACCCTTTAATGCAGTTCCTCATGTTGTGCTGACCCCAACCATAAAATTGATTTTGTTGCTACTTCATGACTGTAATTTTGCTACTGTTATGAACCATAATGGAAATATCCGATATGTGACCCCTGTGAAAAGGTCATTTGACCTCTCAGAGGGGTCATGACCCACAACAGTTGAGAACCACTTCTCTAAGGTACTGTATACTTGTTTTAGATACTTGATTCTTGGTGAGTTGTTATGCACTCATAAAAAGTTAAAACAGGCTAGAGAATTTGTCCAAAGTTTCACCCTTGGTAGAAGTAACACGCTTAGAATTGAGCCATTTATTACTCCAGACACGAGTTCTTCTTTTAATCATATTTCTAGTCTGCCTCCTTTAAAAACATTTCAAAAATGGTTTTCTGTTCAATATTGGAATTCTTTCTCCAATTTGCTATTCATTGAACAATTCAAATGATGTCACTGGTAGAAGAGAGCTGGAAGGAGACTTCCCTTAGTCCCTTCAGAGGACTCAAGTTCTCTGATTTTCTTTTCACTGTTGACAGCACTGTGGGTGGCAATGGTCACAGTTTCAGGCCATGTCAGAGCCAGCAATACACCTGGTTGCAGTTCTATTCTCAAAGGACTGTGGGTCTGTCCAGTGTCTGACATTTCTACTTCAAGAACCTTAAGTGGCATGGTTTTGTATGATTGGTGGGAAAGGATGCTCTCTGTCATGAAGGTGTAGAAGACTTTAGGTGTCAAGAGGGACCCTCAAAGTACAGGAGCAGAGCAGCAAAATCAACAGTGGGATCACACGTTAGAGAATGCTGACCAGAAGACGACTATCACAGGCTTGGGTTAGGATTCCGTGTCCTTCTTGAAGACTGGATTTTATCATCCTTGCTCTTGTGGCCAGCCAGAATTCTCTACATCATTCACAAGGCCCCTAGTTTAACAATGAATTTCAAGGCATTGATAGCAAACTGTAATAAAGCAAGCTTAGGCATTTCCTGAGTGTGGAGTTGTGGACAGTCACATACACTGTCTGTACATGGAGCCAACCCTAAGCACAGTTCATACCCACTATGAGGAATGCTGGGACTTATGTAGTTATTATTAGACATTTATTATTATTACAATACTATTTTTTCTCCCTGTGTTTCTGACCTACCTACAAAGAAAGAGTGAGATAAAAAGCCCTGAGGCAAAATGTAGATAAAAAGAAAGATTAAAATAAGAGCTAAGATAAGGCCAAGCATTCATAACTAATAATAAGTCTCCATGTCATGATTTGGGAGCTGGTTGGTGGCCTAAAAGAAAGCCTGCTACACCATCCCTTTGGTGCTTATCTATACTGAGATGATTAAGGTAGGAAGTAGACAATTCTCTTCTCTTCTGGTTTGGTAGGTCAGGGAATTTAATAGTGGTCAATGCTTTCAGCAAAGTCACAAATGAAATATACGTCCTTTACACTTGCATCTTCTTCCAATGGAATAAAAAAGTAAGCGCTGACAGATTTCTTGTCTTTGTCCTTCTTTCTGTGCCCCTACCCAGCCCTGCCACTGTGGCTAGCACAGTCCTATTGTGGTGGTTTGAATGAGAATGGCTCATGTATTTGAATACTTGGTCCACACTTAGTGGAGCTATTTGGGAGGTGTGGCCTTATTAGAGGAGGTGTGTCGCTGAGATAGGCTTTGGTTTTCAAACATCCACATACAGCTTTCAAGTATCTGGCCTTGCCTTGTTCTTAGGGATCAAGATGTGAGCTTTAGGCCATTCCTTCACTCTGCCATCACGAACTCTATCCCCCTGAAACGATAACCATAATTAAAAGCTTTCTTTTATAAGTTGCCTTGGTCATGGACTTTATCCCAGCAATAGAAAAGTAGCTATGACCCCTAGGTACAAAATAGTGTTTCATGGGCTGCTGATTAACTAGACAGACTTTTGTAGGGATAGAAAAGACATACAGTGTCTTTAATTAACCTGGATCATTCTGGAAGGTGACTTGTTTTGAGAGGAGGGAACCAACCATCTTGGCCTTACCTCATCCTACAACTATATCCTTTCTTCTGTATCAAGAGTCTGCATCTTCCCCAAAAGGAGTGATATGCAGAAGGCTTGGGCCAGGTTGGTCCTTCTGTGAAAACTGTGTCTGTATGAAAGGAAACCCAGTGATTTAGAGGATGTGATTGAGGATATTAGATCTTAAACATGCTATTGGATTACCTGAGTCCCAGGAATACTCAGTTCCCCAGCTGCCGTCAGTGTGGACTCAACTTTGATACAGCCATAAGAGCAGGCTGCGTTTGATTTCTTTCTAATTCCTTAATTCTGTGTCAGCATGCCTTTAGCATCCCACCTGTTCTCAGCACCACTGGGGCATTTATTTGATTTCTGCTCATCTGAAATGGTCCTATCACATGTGTGATAAAGTCTAGTTACAAATTTTATTAGGATAACTTAAGCCAATTTTTTTCTTCACAAAGCAAATCAGGGTGGTGTAGTTTTCTGGATAGCATATCGGGTAGAACTCTTGTTTTCTCATTGGGCATCCACTGCTCTTTCTTATAAACTCTGCAGTTCCTTTCTCTCTGAATCATGTGTTACATTACTACCTGTGATCATAGGATGCTTTCTCTCTCAATCATTTTTTATATTATTGCTTATGACATCAGGATGTTTTTTCTTATTAATTGCTCCTGTTTCTATTAATTTCTCTTGCTTTTGCTAATAGACTTCAAGCAGCATTACTACCCCCACTACCCCCGATCTTCTGACTTGGATTTATTTCCTCTTTTTTTTTTTTTATTAAACTCAGTATTGTTTTTTGCAGGTACTAATGGGTATTTGTAATGCTATGTGCCCACCAGTTTAAATTCATTTATTTCATCTCAATATTTCATTTTCATTGACAAGCAACTGTTAATATTCCCCCAATTCTTTCTTGAACAAGTCGTAAATACTTAAGGCCTAATATCATTAAAATTAAAGGAAAAGCCCTTCTTATACACTTTCTTAACCTCTCCTGACTAGCCCTTCCTGTTGGCCTGTTGTTCTTGCTTGTAGGGCACCAGTGATGAATTCTACTGCATAGTCTCTCTTGTTGTCCACATTGTTTACTCCGAAGGCATATATATATATATATATATATATATATATATAGTGGATTTGAAAACAATGACACTCAAATTCATCAGTGTGTTAGAGACAGCTAACTATTTACATGACTTAATGGCAAGTCTATAAACTTCTAATTTATAACCTGCTCCATTTTGACTTCCTATTTTCCTCAGGTAGGAGTCATGTCTTTCATTGAGAAAGATGGTAAAAATATCAACTCAGGAAACCACACTTGACTAAGCAGAGTTCCCTACAAGGTCACGTCAGTGGAGAGAATGTCTTAGCACATTTCCAACCCTGCCTTCAGCCTCCTCACTGAACTCCAGGAGTCTGCTTGAGACCTAACTCTGTAACATGATCATTTCATCAGGTTTAATATTGTCCCAAGACAGATTACCTAGCCTAGACAAATAGCATCACTCAGTCAAAGCTGGTACCAGTTACCCCCAAAGAGTTCTGTCTACCTGTAAATAGATAGGGGGCAGAAGCATTGGATTGCCTCCCCAGATGACACCTGAAGGAGTCAGACTCTGGGAATCAAGAGAAACTTGAAAGTAATGGACAATGGTGAAACAAATACATTAGTACCTGCCAGAGATTTGTGCATGGGATGAGATTTGAGACATCCATCAGTATCACTGACAATGAGATCAGCTGGAAGGTGCCATTGCTGCATGGCATACCGGGAAACTCTTCAGGGGTGACTAGTTGATGTTATGCCAACCTCAGTGGGTGATGTCTCCACAGTGTGTTGTCTGGAGGTTTCCTATCATTGTACATAATCCAAGTATCTAGTGGATTTATTCATATTTTTATTTTCTGCCCTATTTCTTTTCTGTCATTCTTTCTGTGTTAGTGAGGCAACTGAGCACCCTGGGATAAAGCTGAACTGGATAGAACACTTAGGTGTTCATGGTTTTACTCTGTTTGGCCCAAACAGACCGGAGCTGACTCTATAGGCTCAGTATACCTATATTACACGCACACACACATACACACACACACACACACACACACACAAATACACACACACACATGAACACACACGTGCGCGGAGGCTTGTCTGCAAGCCTTTGATAACAAATAGAATAATGCTGTTTATATGCACACGGGGAAAGACTTGACGATCAGAACAGAGCTCTTCACGGTATAATTACAACTTGCTGAGCGCCATGGCTCTGGTGAACAATGAAGATATAATCAGTGCACCTATTTGTCCTCCTGGATTCCAGCTGCTAAAGCAATTTCTTTTTCACGGAACCGACAATTTTTGTGGTTCTTGTGAAAATCCACCGTCTCCCCTGAAATCCCGTGAAATGGAGCTTGCCTGGTGGAAGTACTGCGAAGCGGCCCGCCGCTTGTGTCACCTCCATGAAATCAGGCTGCTCATATTTCCAGCACTGCTATCCTGATTGCATGTTTGTTTAAAATGACGGTTGATGTTGTGTGTCTCTTTCATTAGGGAGGCTCAACGAGCTTGACATTATTAACTAACTGCAGCACTTGCTGAATATAAACACTAATCCGGAGAGACAGCTCGGCTAGCACTTGAAGCAAAAGAAGGCTCTTTGAATGGAGGAGCAGGGGAGGGACCTCGGCCATATGCAGAATTTGGCAGGTGTGTTATCAGCCGTTCACAAGCCGGCCACTTTCCAGGAGGTCTGAACACCGTGATTCCTAGGGCACACACACACACACACACACACACACACACACACACACTGCCCTCTGGATGGGAGCCCTTAAGGTAGCCTGATTGACACTGAAGGACACTGGGGCTTTCTAGAGCAAGAAGCGAGCCTGCAAAAGGTGGAGTGGGCTCTTTCAGTCTCTCCTGATTTGCATCCTAGCTGCATTAGGCATCCAGCACCAGATAATGAATCAGGTTAGACAGCAACTCTCCCTCTGTTTTCAAGATGTTTTAACCACACGTGCATACAAAGCCTCTTTTCTAAATGGCCAGAGCGTTGTCGGGTACACCAGTGTCTTCTCATCACAGTCTTTTGCCCCTGGAGGATGCCAGCCCTTTCATGCCCAGGGGTGCTTGTGATAGTGAAACTTGTGGGTGGCCTTCACATCTCTTCTACAAGCACACTTATCTATGCTTATTCCCCCCTGATGTGGCCTTTTGATTTTTCCCATTTAACTTGCTGATCCTCTGCCTTGTAGATCATGGGATACTCTGGCTACGCTCTGATTCTATTCAAATTTGCCTTTTTCTTACTCTATTTCTTCCCAGATTGTCCCACTCAGTCCACACCTACCTTCTCCCACCTACAGCCACCTATCTACCCATAACCTTTTCTGAGAGCTTTCGAGTCTCTGGAGGTCTCAAAAAGCTGATCAAAAATTAAACTGTTTGCTGACCTTACTGGTCTGCCAGGCTTCCATGAAGCTCTGTGTTTGGCACAGGCCTGACCTTCCTCCCATTCTTACACTGGGAATGGGAGCCACAACAGAACAGCAATTATTCTTGGAAGAAGGAAGAGCTTCTCCCAAGAGTAAGGGGGAGGCTGGCTATGTTAGGTCTGTTAATAATGGGGAACAGGCCTGGACCCTCTAGATCACTGTTTCACCTCCTTCCCTTCCCTCGTCCTTTTCCCCAGAGAAGCCACTAATGAGCTTTGTTCATTATTTGTTGGAATGGAGAATGGGCAGGTAGAAGGCTGTCCTTATTGCATGTGCTCTTGAAAATGCCATGCACCACATGGGGGCAGCAGAGAGTTGAAAAAAGGGACTCGGGACCACCATAAGAGACTAAACCACCATGCTGATTTAAGCATCATTATATTGGTAAGCACTGAGGCCTTGACTACATTTTACTGAACTTCCACAAAAATTAGTTTGAGGTTGGCATAGAACTAAGAAAGCTCAATTTCAGAGGACCTTCAGTTCATATATATATGCTGCAGGCTGTAGAATTCATCTTCAAAGAAGAGGATGTCTCTCTCTCTCTCTCTCTCTCTCTCTCTCTCTCTCTCTCTCTCTCTCTCTGTGTGTGTGTGTGTGTGTGTGTGTGTGTGTGTGTTTGTGTGTTGGGTTCGCCCAGAGCACTCCCAGTTCACAGCCAAAGTCTGGGTTGATTATTACTCCTAACACTTCTCCCTTCACTTTCTGATGAATTTTGGCCTGGATAGTAGATTATACTGTTTGCACTATTCAAAGACTCCTTGATGTCATTCATTCTAGGAGGGGGTGGGGCTCGGGAATGAGTAACATGGAAGCATGCCAGAAAAGGGAGCCAGATCTCATAGATGGTTGTGAGCCACCATGTGGTTGCTGGGAATTGAACTCAGGACCTCTGGAAGAGCAGCCAGTGCTCTTAAACCTCTGAGCCACCTCTCCAGCCCAAGGTCAATGATTTCTATGTGGAACCAATGATGAATTTGGAAAACGAATGTGACAAGGAAACAGAGCAGTTAAGAAGAATGTGTAACCAAAGCAGAGACAGGGACGGAAAGAGAGAAGCTGGGGTGTCTGAGAAAGTAAGCCTTGGGAAATTCCTAAAGACACCAGGAAAGGCAGCCTTTCAGAGACCAGTTCCCTGGGTGAGAAATGAGTTCTAATTCCAGCCGGGGTTTAGACAGCAGCCGTTTATGAACCAGCATTTTCTTCCTCTGCCCTTTCCTGTAGGCTGTCTTAGGGATTTAGAGACAAGGTCAGATAGAGAAAAATCTATTCTTCTTTTTCAAAGTGCTCTTGTGGGAATTGTTAATTTCTCAAACATAAGAGTTGAGTTGGTGTCAATCATACAGGGGAAGGCCACCATCTGCCAGAGGCCCTTTGTCCTTTTGGAAAATTACTAAACTGTGGCATATCAAAACTATATGCAAACAAAAATCAATTGTTTGAGATTCCAACTCTGACCACAAAGTCAATAAGAATGACAAGGATAAATTTGTTCTTCCCCTAAACGCTCTTAGAACATAAATGGAGCGAAACTAAAATATGGAGTATGTGGTTGGTAGGGTGGCGATAAATGGCTATAAAAATAGAGAGGGGGAGATGGCTCAGTTGGTAATATGCTTGCCCTGCAAGCCTGGGGATCTAAGTTCAGATCCTGAGCATCTACGTGAAAAGCCTATATTCTCTGTGCTGATGAGTCTCGGACAGGGGGCTCCCTGGGATTGGCTGGCCCCTGACCTCAATGTGAGCATGCACATATATGCAGGAACCTCACCTCCACACTTGCATGCATACATGAACATGTACATACATACATGCACGAGAGAGAGAGAGAGAGAGAGAGAGAGAGAGAGAGAGAGAGAGAGAGAGAGAGAGAGAGGAGAATCCCAAAGACAAAGGTACAATCAAAAGAAGGAAAAGAAATGCAACATGAAAGAACCGCAATGGAGATTACCAGAAAAGGCCACACCCCCCGAAACTGTATAAACTCCCTGTCTTTTGCATGTACATCAGCGGTAGAACAGGAGGAAGCAGCAGCTGCCGATAGCTCTGGTTCATGCCCAGAAGGTGGAAGTGGGAGAGTACAGAGAACAGTGCAGAATCAGCATGTTCGCATGTAGTAACAATGAGGCTAATGATGATAAAAATAGTAATTATAGTTAATTTTTGTTGAGCTACTAAGATGTGCCAGGCATTCTCCAAAGTGCACTATATTTTCCAGTTCTTTTGATTTTTGTTCATACAGTATAGAATAAGTCTTGCTAATCTTATTTTATAAATGGGGAAGATGGGGCATAGGTGCTTAAGTTAATTGTTCAAGCAATATATCTTTAAAGTGCAGATTTTATATTTTGGACAATTGGTTGAAAGGAAGTTCTTGGCTAAACGCAAAAAGTCCATGTATGCAGTGAGACCTTCCAGAAAATTCCTGTAGTCTTATTTAGACATTGCCTGTGATGGCTAATTTGGTTGTCAACTTGACTGTATATTGAATTAACTAAAATGCAAGCCATTGGTTATACCTGTAAGAGTCTTTTCCCCCTTTATTTATGTATAGGCATTTTGTCTGCATGTATGCCTCTGTATCATGTATATGCAGTGGCCTCAAAGGTCAGAAAAAGGCATCAGGTCCTCTTGGACTATAGTTGCTCATGGTTGTGAACCATCGTGTAAGCAGAAGAAAACAATCCCAGGTCCTTGGAACGAGTAGCAAGTGCTCTTAACTGTTGAGCCATCTCTCTAGTCCCTGTGAAGGACTTATTTTCTTTCCTGTTTGTTTTTCCTTTCTTTTAAAAAATTCATACAAATATTTGATCATATTATTTCCCCTTCCCATACTCCTCCCACATTCTCCTTGCCCCTACCCACACAGCTTCATCTTCCTTTTCTCTCTTAAATAACAAAAAAGTACAAATGAACAGAGACAAAAACAAACCAAAACCAAAAAACAAAACAAACAAAACTGGTTTTCCATCTCCTAGAAACAATCAGTTGCAAATTGCTTCTTGGTTAGAGGTGTGACTTTTTGTATACTTCCTTTTCTCCATGCTGGGGTTTGTCTGTCTTGACTTTGCGTAGGTCTTGGCCAAGCTGTCACGTGTTCATATGTGTATTAGTCCTGGTGTATCTGGAAGATGCTGTTGGAGTCGTCCATCACCTCTGGCTCATACAATTTTTCCACTTTCTCTTCTACATAAATCCCTGAGCCTAAGGAGGATGAAAGCATCCTACTCAGGGCTGATTGCTCCATGGCCTCTCACTGTACATTGTACATTGTCCAGTTGTTGTCTCTGTGCTAATTACTATCTACTGCAAGAAGAAGCTTTTCTGTTGGTGGTCGAGTGATATAGCGATCTATGGGCATAGCAATATATCATTTTATGGCTATGTTTATTTAACAGAGTAAAAGTAGTAGGTTTTCCCATAGGGCTCATGGCCTATCTAGTCTCAAATTCTTGGCTTCATTGGCAGCATCAGATATGGGTTCCAGCTGAGGGAGCACACCTTATCTGCAAGCAAAAAGGGGTTGGCTGTTCCCAGTTGTGCCAGTATTGTACCAGTCTGTTTTCAGGTCAGATCACTGCTGTAGGTTGCAGGGTTTGTAGCTGAGTAAAATGGATGAGTGTTTTTCTCCTCTGGCATCATGTATAGTATCTTCCAGTACTATGAGTGCTAGTCAGTAGGGCTAAAGCTTTTAGTTGAGCATCTGCAAGATTTTGTGAGGTCATTTTTTTTATCAGATTATTTGAAGTAGAAAAATCAAATGTGAGTAGCATTCTCTAATGGCAAAAGGGACAAGAGGGCATGGAAGACAGCAACTTTGCTTTTTGCCTGCTTGTCCTTACTCTGGCTGGCAAGTTCATCTACCCTGTTGCCAACACACTCCTTCACAGTTGTTAGAAAGAAACAGCGTCTCCAGGCTTTCAGCATAGACAGGAAGCCAGCAGTTTTTCAGGAGTCCTCTTTGCCTTCAACACCAGACTGGAACTGCCAAGACATCCAGCTTTGTGGACTGAGCAGCTGCCATTCTTGGTCTCTCTAGGGTTAAACAGCCATTGTTGGGTTACCTGAACTGTATCAACTAAGCCAGTCTAATAAGGCATACATACATAATACATAAACATACACACCATAAGCACACATTTTATATATAATTTTTTTTCCTTTAAAAAAGTTTGGTCAAGAAAGAAAACCAAATGCTCAAATACGTTTGCAGGCATGAGTCTTCCAAGATGTATTTATATTAATTTAGTCTATTTCTTTATTATCCATTATCTGTGTTTCATGATTGGCCTTGTTATTATCGTAGCATTTTTAAATGAGCTTCTTTCCTTGATATTTAAGCATCAGGGCTGGCAATGAAGGGGCTAGGTCAGACAGAAAGTAATATTTTATGAAACTAATTAAGTGGAGGAAGTTTGCCAGAAACTATCTGAACGATGGGCCCCATAAGGAGAAGAATCTGCGCGGAGCTGAGTGGAGAGAAATCTATCTATACCCTGTCAGCAAACTCATAGAGCAAGAGCAAGCGCTGGGTTCCATTACAATTTTCTCCTGTCTGTGTGTTTATCACATGGAGAGTACCTCTTCTAAAGTATTTCTTCCTCCGATGGCTTTATGTCTTTTTAAGGCTGCATATATATGCAAAACTATATATGCTATTTTTTAACCTAGGCAGATTACAGATACTACAAGACCAAGAACTTCATTATTTCACATGAAATCGAGCTAAACAGGTAGGGAAGACACTTTATTATCAACTAAAGCAAAGGATTCCGAGATGGTGCATGACTCTGGTTGATTCACTTTCTGGTTCCACGTCACTCCCCCAGTATCATGATCTGCTTCTGCGACTGCCCTGATTTTTCCCCTGCCAGTTGCGAAATGGCTGCTGAGGTTCCAGGCTTCAGAGACAACGGCTAAAACCAAAAAGGAAATATCTGTATCTTTGTTCCTTTGTAAAGTGAGGCCTTCAAAGGAGTTTCTCAACAGCTTGGTTACTGGCCAAATCTCCCTTTTTCGTTTCAGGACGAATCCCGCAATGTGCAAAAG
This sequence comes from Arvicola amphibius, assembly GCF_903992535.2. NCBI lineage: Eukaryota > Metazoa > Chordata > Mammalia > Rodentia > Cricetidae > Arvicola > Arvicola amphibius. Next base: position 98,686,280 of record NC_052049.1, on the reverse strand, counting down.
CAGTTGTAGCTCGGACGCCAGCCCCTTAGCACAGACCAAAGCTGTGGCGCCCAATGGCACTAGTGCATCCGCTGTCACGTGTTCACGGCAGAGAAAGATGCCTGCCTCACTTAAAAACGTCTTTCGTGAGGCAACAGAATGCACAAGTTTCATTAGCTCCCATCACTCGAGTTTATCTTTTAATATTTTGTGTGCTCCGGTGAGGCAAGCGCACGGAGCGCTTCTGTGGTGTTCTGAAGCGTGTCAGTTGTCTGGTTTTCTTGAGGCAAAACACTTGGGTGACTATTTTAATTGGAAGCCGAAGGACTCACTGTTTTCACACAGCATCATCGTTCCTGGAAAGAACAACAGACAAATGATGGTTATTCAGACTTGGCGATTTGGCAGACGTTTTCTCAGAATGAATGGGGCGAGTGAGTCATTGTTGCCAATGAGACAATTTGAGCTTTCAAATGGGAAGTGGAGTTTTGAAAATACTCTCTGGGTCAGCTTTACTCTATTTTTTTTTTTTAATATAGAAAGGTTTTTAGGATGAGATTTGGTGACCGTAACAAGTACTTTTTCTTAAATTATGGATAATATGTATCTGTGTGTGGGCATGTGGATGTGTGTTTGGGTGCCATTGAGGGCCAGAGGCATCAAATCTGTTGGAGTTACAGGGGGATGTAAGCCACCTAACATGGATGCTAGAACCAAACTTAGGCTCTCTGCAAGAGCGATCACTCCTAACCAGTCCCATTAGTGAGTGTGTGTGTGTGTGTGTGTGTGTGTGTGTGTGTGTGTACAAGTGTGATACAGTCAAGTAAGTCAGCAGGGGGGAAGATCTGCATAATGCAGTCAACCAGTAGTTTCCAAATGACCAATGCATGCTGTTACAAAGTCACTCAGGAATAAACGATCCATCAAAAACCACAATAAATCATTGCAAGGCAACACAACCAAATATGGAAAGTTTATTGACTTAGTTTACAAATATACTCTGTAACTAAGCTAAATGGCCACTTGTCAAGTTTTAAAATATCAAAGAAGAATATCCACAATTATCTGAATAGAAAATACTCCTCTCTCTCTTTCTAATTATATACCTGCATAATTAAAGGCAAGATTTTCTTCACATACTTCAACCAAAACAAAAACCACAACAGATTAAATGGGAAGGCAGCAATGGGAACCCAGCTGTTTTCCATTAAGCCGAGCATTAAAGAGATTTACAGAAGTGTAGACTGATGTCAGCTGTCTCACCAAATTGCATTGGAACATGTAGTTATTTTTTTATCAAAAAATGTTATTTGTGCTATCATGTATCTATTTTATTGTTGTTCTTATAAGATGAATTTGAAAATGTTTTTATAGTTTCTTAACCGAGTATTTCATATGATATATTGCCTATAGGTGTAACACACATAAACATAGTCTTTTTGAAGTCCTCAAGTATTTAGGAGACTGTAAAGGGTTCCTAGGGGCTTCTGGAAGAAAGAAGGTTTAGCCCTGGCCTGGGAAGACCCAGTCTGTCTTGAGGTATGTAACCAGCCACATTCTTGACCCAGGCTGCTGTACACTCGAAGGACTGAAGATCAGGTAGACAGCATGTTTGTCAATGAGACATTTAGGTGAGGAGTGGAAGTGAGATTAGCAAATCTTCATCAAAGAGGGAAGGCATCAGCTCAGGATAGCAAACAGGCCATAGACCATAGTCCTCTGCCCGCCATCCCAGTCTTCCTTTTCCTCTTCTTCCTATACCTTATTCTTGAAGCAATAAACTCAATGTGCTACAAGGATTGACAAGCAACAGTGGAAAATATCTACACAGTTTTCTCTTGATATGTAAATGGAGACTGCTTTCACATTTCCTGGTTGTCCAGACCCAAATAAACACACAGTCGCTTTATTAATTACAGCACTGTTTGACCTTTTAGCTCAGGCTTCTTATTAAGTAACGCTTACCTCTTAAATTAACCCATTTCTATTAATCTCTGTACCACTGTGAGGCTATGGCCTACCGGTAAGATTCTGGCATGTCCTGCTATAGGCTGAATCTGCTTCTTTATTAACCAATGGTAATAAAACATACTCATAACATACAGAGGGAAATCCCATATCACTTACCCTTTTCTGTCCAAATGAAAAGGAAGGTTTTAACCTTAACATAGTAAAATTACATATAATAACACAGGTTTAAGCAAGAATTACAGTTATAATATTTAGTCTATTTGTATCTGGAAAAATTAAAGAAAATATACTATCATCTCTTTTATCTTTGTGAGTCTAAAGTTTCATATCTTATTTATCTTTTATTATAACTAAGGAAAACTATAACTATCTGTCTTCAACTGTTCAAAGATACCAGAAGGACATACTATTACCTAAGTAAACAGGAAGTGTATTGTAAGCAAGTTCCAAAACTTTAGAATTGACAGAGACATCTTGCTGCCTGGAGAGTCACCCAAAGTTTTTCTGTAATGTTGGGGCATCCATCTTCAGTCTACAGGTCCATAGTATCTGGCAGACTTTTCCATGAAGCAGGAAATTTGAATGGCTGCTATCTTGGCAGTTTGCCAGTCACTTTCCTCTGCATCCTGCAGAATGTCTGGCAGTTTCTTCTGTGAAGCAGGAACCCTGAAGGACCATTCTATCTTTTTGAATATTCAGTGGTCACTTTTCTGTAGGTCCTGCATGTCCAGTTTCTACAGCATACTATCAAGCACTTTAGGCAAGAGCAATTTCTTGCCCAAATGGCTAGCAAACTCTTTAAGGAAATTTTTGGTGCCCATTTTCCTCTAGAAGTAATTATTGCTGCTAGGAGTAGACTTGTCTCATTGTTGAGAAAAGTCTAAGTTCTTAAAACATTTTAAATGCCATATTCTGTAGGCCTTTGAAGTGTTGAATATTATCTAACAGAAACATATCTCTGAAATAAATCTAGAAAAACCTAACAAACATGACTATAAATTTGACTATTATAAATGAGTATCTATTACTCTGTAATTTTAAATTATATATTACACTTTTAAATGAGCTGCATAAACATTAATACATTAAACAAGAGTAGAAATATACGTATATTGACAATAAACCAAAGTCCATACCAATGCAAAGTATTCACCTCTATATCATATCCTTCTTTAAATGAAAACAAACATTTATATACAATCGTATTGGGAATTTGGGCATAGTTTTCTTAAAACTGATTCCTGCTGTTTGTTGGAAAAAGTATTTTTAGGGTTCACAGAGACCTTTTGGGAGGCCTTGTTCCATCAAATCACAATAACCTGGAAGGAATCCATAGGTTCTCATCTTCGGTGGAAACAAAGGCAGAACCTCTTTTCCAAAGTAACATATCCTTAGACTCAAATTTTGGAGTCAAGATACCTTTATGTTGGTTTAGCTTAGCAGTCCCATGATCAAATGTCTCTCTACAGTCAAGAAATTTAAAGAAAACACAATAATATATACAATCCAGACTCTCTGTGTATTTTCCGTCTTTACGTGGTTTTTTAAAATTATTTTTACTCCTTTAATCTGTCTGTACTCTTTTATATTACTTTTACTGTCTCTTTAAATACTTTGATTTATTTATTTATTTTTATAACTGTCTATACTCTTTTTCTTCTCTCTCTGAAGCCTACGTACATTTCTTAAACACACTATGATCAATTCAGAGGTTTATTTTTGTCTGAGTCTGTCTTTATTGCATATCTATAATCATTTTATGACCAGGAGCACCTTTTTCAATGCTAAGCAAGAGTGGCTAGGACCAACTCCACCCCAGCCAACATGGCGGAGGCGCGTTCACTCCCGCTGGGAGACATGCTCACTGCCCCAGCTCCAGGATCACTGCAGGTCTATGTAGCCATTAAGCAACTAGTAGCAGGCTTCTCACAAACCCCATTTAGGTGTAAGACCTCCCAAAAGAGTCAGAGCTTGTGCTACCAGCATGAACCAGGAAGCCCTCTCTTAAAGAAGCCATGCAGTTTCTGTTGCTAATGCTGGGTCAGGAAACCTTCCCTTAAAGGAACTGTGCCTCAGCTTGCCTCCAGCGAACACAGCCCACATGAGAAAATACTGTTACCAAGAAGCCATGTTTATCTCAGTCTAAATTCCTTCCAAAACTCTCTCAGGTTTTATGTGGATGAAATCACCCCACACTGGTACCATTTTGTAGAAGGAGACTGCTATTATGTTTCCTGGCTGCCCAGACCCTCAGATGTATGCATATACGCTTGAATAGGAAATAAGAATTTTGAAATATATACACGTTTTTCTTTAAGCTACATTTCAGTAGGACTTAGGATATATATCCTTTATCCAAGGAGCTTTGAATAGTGAATAGAACAGTTATGCTTTATTTTGATATTTAAAATTCTGTTGTTGTGAACAACTTGATGTTGATACTGTGATGTGGATCCCCTGCAAGATCAGTGTGTGCACTTCACTGCTGGGGACTCTTTCAAGCCCCACATCTTCAATAGCAATAAAAAAGCAACAGGATAATTAAAACTACATAAATTCTTGAGGCTCTTTTCTTCATTGTTTCCTCTAGACCACTATCATTTTCTTGACCTGCCATGACTCCCACAAAATGACTTTGTGTTTAATCTCTGGATTCGAGCCTAAGCCTGTACAAGACTGAAATCTATGCTGTCTTGGCAGACCCAGCTGTAGTGCATTCTTGGTATCCAGTAGGGATTATTAAATGTTTGTTCCGTAAATCTGTGCTTCCCAGAGCAATTGGGACTTAGAATTTCTTTGTACTGCTAACTATACAGTGGCACACACTGAGTGTGACAGAGCCCAGCTTGCCAGTGAGATTCCATGAGGGATGGAGGCTCAGACAGGGCTCTGAAGCCACCTGCAAACATCTTGTCTCCTTTGCCCTTCTCTTTGGGTCTTTAAAGCCCTGTGTTTTCCTTATCATCCCCACTCCCTTCTAGCTGAGCTTTCCTTCAGTTTCCTTGGGTCTCTGACTGGAACAACTTGTGTCTCCTGTTGCTCCCAGGTCTAGCTCACTCTCTCCAGCTACTGCAAATGTTGTTGTCTACCTGGGATGCCGTCTTCGGGTTTCTCATCTGGAAAACATCTATTTGCCCTTCAAGACCTAGTTCCAACATTTCATGTTCCATGCTGTTTCTTCAGGTACCCCAGGGGGAAAAATGAACCATGTCCTTCCCCAACATCCTTTTTTTTTCTTCTTTTCTCTAGTCTTTCAGTCACTGGATCAAGCTTTGCAGTTTTCATGGCTCCTGTGGGGAGAATCCAGGGTCTACAGCTGTGCCTTCTTCCTCGTCAATGGCCAGGCAGTCTCCATAGGAGCTGCACATCACATGTGGTTCACAAATCCGCAGGTTTCCGTGCAGGAAGGAGAGCAGCTCCTCATGGCCGAGCCCCAGTGTGTTTCTTGCTCAGCCTTCACTATCTACTTCAGCTACCATGCTACGTCATTCTCTTCTGTCCACTCTCCATTTCCCTCAGCAAGAAGCTTGGGCCTTTAATCTAATGTTTGCAGAGTGCATTTCTCACCCATGGTTCAGCTTTCAAATGATTAATATCAATTACAATGCATTAGATCATTATTTAGCTTGTTTCTATGTGGCAGTATTCTGTCTACCCTAAACAGTTAAGCTTACGAGCAGCTGGAGGATCTTTTCAGGATAGTGAATAGTGATCTCATTAACTAGAATGTATTGAGTTTCTGCAACATACCTAGCAGTGGCATCATGGGTGGGAAAGAAGAAATTATTATTTTTTTCTTTTTTGGAAATTGCCATTACATGTCTCTAACCTCTTTCTGGACTCAAGAAGCTTTTTATATAAGTTATAATTGCTAAGTTATCAGGTTGTGAGAAGAAGAATACAAGAAATGCTGACTGTAAATCCTGTAGGACTGCAGAATTGATGTGGCTGGTGGTAGCAGGGTGGGGAACAGGACTCACCTTGGATCTAGAAAATGGGTCATGGTTATATGTTAGGAAATACCACACTCAGATGTTAGAGGGAACAGCAAACCCTGTGCTTAGAATAGACAGGCAAGAGAAGAATAGGAAGCTTGTATTCTGGCCTATAGAGCCTAGGGCCCTACAGAGGAGTAATGCCAGATGCGATACAAAACAGATCCTACAGGGCCTCTATGAACAAGCTTCGTGATGTCTTCTTGATTTGGCCGTTGTAAGTTTAGGACATACTGGCACCTCCACAAAGTTGTGGCTCTCAGTAACTAAACTAACAATGCTCTAGACACATGTAGAAATTTGCTGAGTAAGTTTTTCTTTTAAGATATATATATTTTTTGTCTTCAAGGATACTAATTAGTAACGAATGTATGTCAGATTTACTAATTTCTTCTAATATATTTTTAGAAGGCTGTCTGGCTCCACACAGAGAGGGGATGAGAAGAAACACCAAATTCTGCTCCAAGACTCTGCACGGCATCTCCTGACCAGCTCCAGCTCTGCCCCAGGGCCCTGGAGATGTATCTGCAGTGTTCCCATTGCAGTGAGTCATCTTGCAGATGACTGCCCCAACTTGAAGTGTCTTTGCTGTGTACTGTTGGTGGATTAGGACTCTGATCTGGAGCTAGTAGCAGCTCAGAACTGCATCTTAGATATCTGCCATGCCCTATCCCTCTGAGGAGAAAGCCTTTTACCTGATTTTTTTTTTGTTTTCTTCTCTAGGGATTTTAAATTTTTACTGATGGAAAGTGGTATTGGTCTAGAAATGATCTGCAGACATCTGAGACAATTGGACAGTTGGAGCAAACCTTTATATCTATAGAACCAATGAACCAACTGACCAACTAACCAACCAAAGAACCTAACAATCAAACAACCAAACTACCAAATAACCAACCAATCAACCACAAACAACACCGCTGCATCTCAGCAGCAGATGGTGTTTTGTTGAAATCCTTATATGAATTCAGACCACGTTCTGAAAGGAAACATTGACTTCCGGCTGTACCATGGCATATGCAATCAAACCAACACTTAGGTCACTCTTTGCATGAAAATTCACATTAAATTTAAATCACTTATGCTTATGCAATTACAATCTTGGGGAAGGTTGAAACTCTGTACCTTTTCATATTGAGAAGAGCCCTTTGGCAAATGGAGATCAGAGGCCGTTGAGGCTATTTTATGACTTGCCGCTCTGGGTATGTTTGCTTACAGCCTCCTCACAGTTTCCAAAGCTCCGAGTTTGGATTATGCAGGGGAAATTATGCAATGTGTGATCACAGGAACGACTCTACTTAGGGGGCTGTAAGAATGATGGACAGGAATGAAGCCTGTAGCCAGGGTAATGCCTGGATATTCAAGGAGATTTGCCTGGGCTGGGTGTGAGGGGCATAACATACCCTCTGCTGAATGCAAGCCCTGTAGATCTCCCAGGACAATGTCAATCAGAAATGTTTCCAGAAAGGCTTTGGCAATGGAGAATATATATGAGGGCATATTTGTGTTCCAGCTAAAGTTCGTGGTAAGAAAAAGGCAGAAAACAAAGCCTGGGGAACAAAGCCCCCAGAACTGAGCTCACATGGGCCTTCTTGGCCTGTGAGGAGCCAGGCATTACTCACTGCTGATGTCCACTAAAAGGAAATGAATGGAGCTAGGTCCTCCGTGCTCCTGTTCTGCAGGGCCGGCAGCTGCCTTCTTTTCTGGGGACTGAGGCTGTTTCTGGCCACTTAGCAGATGACCGCGGAATATGAGCTAGGCTGGGGCTGCTGGGCCCCTGTGCTGTAGCTCCTCTGAGGGTTTAGCTCTTGGCATAACAATCCGATCCACTCTGCTAGACATTCCTCCTGCTGTCGGGACTATCATATACATAAACCCACAAATAACTGCCTCCACCCCACCAGCTACTCCATTTCCCAGGGAAGCCAACCCCCCCCCCAAAAAAAACCCCTCTCCTAAGAAGGTCAACATAGCTCAGGGCTCTGTGACCTGAAAGTCCTGGGGTTTGAGAATAGGAGAGAATCTTTAGCTGCAAACCAGTCTGAGGAAGCCGGGAGGAAGGAAGGGAAGCACAGAACCGGCTTTTTACCCTGTGTGCCTCATAAAATGAATGATCAAAAGTAAATTACAGACTCGCAAATGGATGGTTAACGACTGAGACAATATGAGTGCAGAGAGAAGCTCATCAAAACACACTGGGCAAGAGCAGGAGGGAAGGGTTGAATACAAATGACGCTCTATAAAGGCACAGCATCAAAGCAAACGGCCCCCAGCGGAGGGTCCGGGTCATTCCCCACACCTGTCGGGTGGAGAGAACGTGCAGCGGAGCCTTCTTTCAAAGGAGGAGCAGATGAAGCACCTGGGTGGAAAGGGGAAGAACGACTGATGGAAAGGAGAAGCGACATTGTCAGAGGAACCGGGCCTCTGCTGCCGACGAGAGCCACCCTCTCCCTCTCCAGACAGCAGGGTGGGACAGCCACAGCCTTTCAGCGGGCCGCTGTAGAACTATTCTTAGCTGAGGCTGGGGGAGGGTAGGAGAGGCTGTGCAGGGTGCCTGTGTCCAGCCTGTGCGACAGTTCTCAGCCTCTACGCCAGCAGGCATATCTAGCTACAGAAGTGACTATCTAGGGAAAAGTGGACCTGTGAAGCATAGGCCAGTAATGCCAACATTATGGAAACTGAGGCAAGAACATCCAAAGTGAGATCCCTTTTCAGTAAGTAAGTAAAAGCCAAAAGGAAGGCTGGAGACGAAGCTGGCCTCAACGAGCCCCATGTTTACTCAGGATCCATTTGGAGCCCCCTCAGGTGCTTCATTCTTCAGCGGATGCACATTTCCTGGGAACTGAAGCAAAAGGGAAAACAAAACAAAGACTACTTGTAAGGAGTAATGGCAGGGAACTCAGTTTGGGGGTACTTCATGAGAAAGGAGGATATTGAGATAGAATCACACGGTCAAAGTGGCCCAGGGACCACCCATGATCCTAGGCAGAAGCCACCCAATATTGTCTCCACAGATTCTGGAAAGGAGAGTCTGAGCTGGTTTCTCCAAGGAAGGCAGAGATTACTGTGTGCCCCAAATTCATATCCATTTATTATCCACTGGTTATTCACAGGCAGCTTGGATTGTTGGGATGTGCAGGTTAGGCTAGGTATGGAATGTTCACTATGGTTATAATGGACTCCTGCATTGACGGAGTTTGAAGCCCAGCAGAGACACTGGATATAGAAAGAAATGTATGCACGTATACTTGTATTATACCCAATGTATACGTTTCTTTTCTCATAGCTGTGATATCTAACACGTTAGCTTCATGGAGGCATGGGTCACAGTTGGAGGTACGCTGCATGACATTTGGAAAAGCATGGTGGTAGGATCATGTGGTAGCCGGTCACATTGCATCTGCAGTCAGAAAGCTGAGAGCCATCAGGCTGAGCTAGCATTCTCTTTTATATTCGTTCAGGAACGTGCTTGTGGAATGGTGCTGCCCACATTCCGGGTGAGTCTTCCCATCTCAATTAATCCAATCCAGAAGCTCCTTTGCAAGTTTTGTCTCCTAAGTGATTCTAGAACCCAAGGAGTTGATAATCGTGTTGGTCATTACAACAGAAGACTTGCAAGGGAAAAAGCCTTTTCCCAGAGGGAAATAAAAGAGCAAACATTAGCCCAATGTCAGGGCACTATGAAGCCTATCAAAGGACACCACATACGAATTGGATGTTAGGGTACCATAGAGAGGGTGTAGGTTGTCCAGATCATGGGTGCTGGAAGAGGACATGCTTCATTCAGAAAATGGCAAGCAGAAAGTGTAGCTTCAGAGAGGAGGATACGTTTGGAAGAAGAATCTGGAGAACTGAGCAGAAGATAGATTGGGGAGGTTCTTTCTGCCATGCTAAAGAGTTTGGAGCATATTCTATATGGCAGCCTCCTGGGTTCAATAGGGAAAGGCATGATGGGTCCGTATTTGGAAAGCCCTCTTTATCAGCCGTGTGGAAGTTGCCCAGACAGAGAGATGCCTGTGGACATCTGTACTATGGCCATTGGGGACATCTGCTGCACCAGGTGACTACCTGTGCTTGGGCAGTGACGAAGCGCAGCAGGCAGGAGCATGGGAGGGGCAAAATTGGCAGAGGTTAGCAAAGGGTACCAGTGCCTCCGTCCTACACAGGGCGGGAGCCACCTGCTCTATGCAAATTCAGGCCAAGCGGCACAGTAGGCGGCTCTGCTACCTGCCTGTTTGGTTTCTCTAGCCAATGCTCAAAGCAAAGGATGCAAAAGTGCAGAGCCGAGAGGGCTCCAGGCAACTCAGAGCACAGCCTTGGCATGTGTCCAGCGAGGGCTCTCAGCAGCAAGAGGATCACTGAGGCTTTCCGATAGGTTTGGGTTTCTGATAAATTAACAAAGACAACCAAGATGGTCTCTTTGCTCCCCTTATCACTTAAGCATGGCATTTGACCTGATTTAATTTTCATGTGTTGACATTTGCAAAGGATGTTGGGAGTGGACTCTTCTTGAGCTCCCTCACCCTGCAATTTAATTGAATCCCATTGATCCTGTAGGTCACAGCTCAGTGTCACCCCTTCAGGAGACCCTTTCTCAGCTTGGCTGAATGGCTCCCAGCTCTCTGTGTCTTCAGGAAGAGGGACTGCTGTTTGAATACATGGCTGAGCTGTTGTCTAGGCTAAAGGGGAGCGCTTGATTCTCTCAGTCGTAGGCATTTGTTACTGGCTCATGAGAGGCCTTCCCTCTGGTGCATCAGAATCACCTACCTGATGGAACGGAGAGGGGTGAAGAAAGCTTCTTCGTTGTGGTGTTTGTTCTGTCCTTAAAGCCAGAATATTAATTTTCCACTTTTTAATTTTAAAAACTATTTTTGTAGTTGTTGTTAATTTCCCTGCTTCTTCTTCCCCATGCTTCCCTTACACCTTCATACCGCTGTCACGTGCTGTCCTCCCTGAGGCCCCGGTATATCCCTCACGTGGTCTCCCTCCTAGTTTTCTAACCTATACACACACTTACCCTCCCTTTATGTACATACTGGAGGAATTTTCTTCATGATATCCCAGACTTGATGCCAAGAGACGGTTATTCTTCATGCCTCTTTCATTTTCAAGGTACTGGTGAGGCCGTGTGCTCCACCACAACGTGTGGAACACCCTAAGAACCAGACAGCTCCATTCTGCATGCTTCTTCACAAGTATCCATCTATAATAAACACACCTCCAGGTCTTCTCACTTCCACAGAAAGACAGACAAAAGGTAACAGTCTCGTCAGCAACAGTCATTGGGTGAAGCTTTCCAAAGCGTTGAAAGTAAACCATTTAGGAGACTGGATGTGGGAGTGTCTTCTGTTTGTGTTGATTTCATTGGTTAATAAAAAAAACTGCCTTGGCCCATTTGATAGGCCAGCCCTTAGGTGGGTGGAGTAGACAGAACAGAATGCTGGGAAGAAGGGAAGTTAGTAAAACTCCATGCCTCTCCTCTCTGAGACAGATGCCATGGAGCCAGCCGCCAGGTCATACATGCTGAATCTTTCCCGGTAAGCCGCCACCTTGTGGTGCTACATTAAATATGGGTTAAGCAGGATATGAGAATTAGCTAATAAGAGGCTGAAACTAATAGGCCAGGCAGTATTTAAATGAATACAGTTTGTGTGTTGTTATTTCGGGGCATAAGCTAGCCAGGCGGCCGGGAGCCAGGCGGGAATGCAGCCCGCAGCTCCTCACTATAGGGCTTTTTCTCAGTTCCTGCTGTGATACCCCACCCACCTCAATCCGGATCTCTCTTCCAACCATTTGTTTCTCCTCACTTAGGAAAAATATGGCCTCATGCAAACCAAGCTTTTCTCTTTCTTTTAACTCTCTTTGTATTCCTCATGCTCCCTTTACAGTATGTGACTGCTCTTTACCTTTCTTTTTTAAGTTTTATCAGTGGACCCTTCTGTTCTGCTTTTCTATCTGAACAGAGCAAACATGGAGATGGTAGGACTTCTTTGACTGTTCTTGCAGCCTCTCCATAGCTTGCAAATGACACAAAGCATTCTGGGTAAGAATGGCTCATCTGCATTACTAATAGACTGGTATTTGAAAAAACCCACCTCCTAATTAATATTTGTTTGTGTCCTCGAGATTGGCTCAGGTAGATGGTGCCTTCATAGGAATTTACAGACACTGCAGAGCTGCAGCAGAGTGTTTAGAGACTCAATGAGTAGAACTCTAGCCGCCATGGTGGAGGATGGTGCTCTGTTTTTTATTGTTGCTGTTTTGTTTTGGCTCTCCTCCATCACCAGCCTGTATTTAGTTTCATGGTTTTTGTGTTTCTGTGTTTGTCTGGGAGGTGTTGCTGTTTAAGAAAGCATGGTGCTAACTACTTTCCAGTGCACAAGAAGGAAGGGATGCACCTTCTGGATCTATTAGAGGAGTTTCAGACACGTAAATGTAACTTGTATTTGGGCATGTGCTAAATGTTAAGAAACCAACATTGTATGCTAAATGAAGTTTGTTTAAACATAAGTACACATCTGACAAAGTGACAAAAGGCCTACAGGGGTCCAGCCTCCTACATCCTGCTAGCAGCAAGACTTCAGGATTTGTATTGAGCGTTTGCAGTGACTTTAAAGATCATGGCTGTTGCCATCAAGGAGAATCTGTGTTTGTGGATGAGCAGTCCTGTAGAGCAGGGTAGAGTGGGGCATAGAGGAGGGAGTGTCGATCCTCCTCATCCCAGCTAATGCATAGCTAGCCCGAGACAACGCCCTCTCAGGTTGGCAGCTATTGGGTTGTTTACCAAGTGTGGAAGTCGTTTTAATCCTCTTGGCACCACCTTGTAGTCCTGCGGCGTGGGGCCCTACCATTCACAAGGTGCCCTGGGGTGGCGATGTTTTCGGAAAAGGAATTAAGAGCCAGCACCCTCCATGCCTGCCTGTGTCAGACGATTACAGAGAAGAAGAATGACAAGAGAAAATGAAAAGGAAATGGGCTGACAGCCTGCAGAGTGGTTTTTCAACTTCAACACAAAACATTCAGTAGTAATTATAGAATAACCTTCATTTAAATGCAAATAAGCCTGTAATTAAGATAAGGGACCTACCATTTGCCAGCATTTTTTGTTGTTTCTTTTTATTTTTTAAATTTTGGGGGTGACAATTATGGTTTCGCAGACATTCCTCTGTGTTATTGATGAGTAGTCATTATGTTTATGGATTGTGTTGTGACTGCAATATTTGGATAACTGCAGAATAGAAATTAGTGTCCCTTACTTTCAGCTGCCCCCAGCAAAAGAAAAAAAGATGTGCACTGCGCATAATGTTGACATAAGCAAAACTTCCTAAGTGGTATGGCCCTGGACAGCGTCGGATAATGTGCTGTCCCAGATCCCCAGGAGCCTGAGACAAATGCATCAAGTCCAGAATCGCAGGCAGAGACAGCTCTCCTGATGGCTTTCAGCGGAGTGAGAGGAGCCTTCCTCACAAAACACCGGCCATCTCACCAACTGCTTCCCTTTGCTCAAAAATGGGCGCAATTGAGGGCAGGTTTTCGACGCCTTCTCAGTAGGGAAGCCAGAGTGGAAATGTGCTGACCCGGCTGCATGTCGATATGTTCTTGTAGCACAGGACAAATCCCTCGACCTCGTCTGCCAGATTCATACTGATCATGCCCCTCACTACCTGCTATTGACTTGGGTTGACTCACTCTTGGGATTATGAAAAGGCAGAAGCTCCCCCGCTACACACTCCAGGCAGACTAAACAGAAGTATATTCATTCATTTAACCCTACACACCACACACATTGTGTGTGTGTATACACTGCTATTTGTTTTTTGGTACATGGATGAGTAGATGAATAAATAGGTAGGTAGGTAGATAGATAGATAGATAGATAGATAGATAGATAGATAGACAGACAGACAGACAGATTACCAGTGCCAGATTCCTCAGATCCTCCCGGTTGTTTGGTAACACTGCAGTGAACAGCCACAGATCTGAAGCGTACCATTCCTTCAAAGCATAATAAGGACCTCTTTTGCAAACACACCTAGAAACCTCACTCTCAAGTGTGGCCCAGGCGGTGCAAGCAATCTCTGCTGACCCTTTCTCTCAAATCTTTGGCACGACACGACTGGGGTTGAAAACTTTCTCAAGCAGAAAACATTGCAAACAGAGGGTGTTGGAGGAGCTGAAAGGTCCAGCAAGTTCAATTTATTCTTTTAATTAGCAAGGGAATTGTCTTAATAATTCATTAGCCATCACTAATTTAATTTTTTTTCTCCAAAACTACACAGAACTTTGAGAACTTCCAAACACTTTGTTCTTTACTATTTGTTTGGTGGGCAGCCTGGGTACCACCCTCTGCCATTCAGGAAGTAATCAGCAAGTTTCCTCTCTGGCTGTTTTGCCTTGCCCCTTTAATTATGCTATGTAAGGAGGCAGTATGTGCTTAGACTTCTATTCTGAGTGTTTGGGACAATTCACATGTGTGAGATGAACGAAGACATTTTCACAGCTCACAAATGCAAGGGGTGCGGGTGCAGGTTGCAAATTCACAGGAGTTGTCGCTCTTCGTTCTATTTTTTTTCTGCCTCCATTTCCCAGGACCAACAGGATCTCAGAAAAAAAAGAAAACAAGAGAAAACAAAGCAAAAAACCTTGTCCATTAATGAACACACCTCGCCTGGAAGGTGAGTCCTTAGCTCTCCTTGGACTCTCTTTATCTCTAGTAAATGTTATCTGTTTGTCTAGCTACAGATGTTTCCAAGGGAAGCTCAGATGCCCTTGATAGAGTTTACACACTGCTACCTAAGACTGAAATGTATTTGATGGATTAACTGGAAACTTACAAAACTTTAATGTCTTTTTTTTTTCACGTGTCTAACTTTGTATCCTCTGGGGTGATTGTTAACTTCAAAAGCCATTTCAAGGTTCAATAAAACTAATGGAGGTGAGATGGGCCTAGCAGAGCGTTCCAGCTCCAGCACTTGCTAGTCCTCGTCACCCACAGGATGCTCAGACTAGCGATTCTGCAGCCCACGCAGACAATGCAAACCCATCCCTCCTTTTAACGCGAATGACACCTCTTCCTAGGAGCCTTTTCTAATCTCCCCTGAGAATGCTAGACTTCAAAGTCCTTTCTGCAGGCTCTCTTCACAGGAATCAACTTCTCCCAAATGCTATGTGAATGAATGCTCCCTCTCTTGTGAGGTAGAAAAAGGTTCTTAAAACTGTTGAAATGTTGAAACATGCCACTTGGGGACGCAAAAGCAGCTCCTTTATTCTAAGACAGGGGCTCCCATTTGTACTGTGGGACATCCTTTGTGCTGGACACACCTTCCTTTGTATGTAGCTTTGAAACAGACATCACCCTTATAAAGTCTTAAAGTGAGAGGATTTATCTAAACTCAGATCTAGCTGTTGGACATCCCACCTAATACTTAAGGATGTCTTCTTGAATGTATTTTGGGAGAACACCATGGATGGAGTAGGTTTTAATTGATTCCTTTGTCTGGAGCCTGAGAGTTCAAATGGGTGCCTAGGATTTAAGAGGGGATGAGCAAGTTGCAAGACCTCTTGTCCTAAGTGGACAGTGAATCCCAATCCCACAGCAAGAAGGGCAAGAAGCGCAACGGCTACCCAGGGCCTCCATGACAGTGGATTCTAGAATAGCTAATTGAAACTCCCTCCTTGGTTCTTATACTGTCTTTCAGTTACGTATTAAAATATTATAGCTCAATGTTAGCCGTGCTTAGGGAGTTGTGAATGGCGGTATTTATGTCTGCACGTTGGTAGAAGGGATATGGATGTCAGTTGCAACAGCGTGGAGAAGTAGCTGACAAATTTGAGGTAATGGGAAGAGAAACTTCAAGCAAGGACTTGGAGGAAGAGCTCCAATGGAGATGGATTTGTGCACGACTTCAGTGCTTTGGCCTGAGGGTGGACCAGGTTTCCTATAACTGTGCAGGAAAAAGCTGCATGTATTAACTGGTTTCTATAATCTGTCCCTCCTTCCCTCCCTCCTTCCCTCTCTCCCTCCTTCCCTCCCTCCTTCCCTCCCTCCCTCCTTCTTATCTCCTTCCCTTTTGGCTTTAAAAGATGGTCTTGGTACACCATCTTGGTCTAGGCTAGCATAGAACTCATAGTCCCTCTGTCTCAGCCTCCTGAGTCCTGGAATACAGCTGAGTGCCACCTTACCCAGTGGGGGCTCTGTCATTGGGTATCCAGATAAAGGATAATCCCTATCTATCCATGAAGATCTGGAGGAGAGAATTTACTTATTCCTTATATTCTCCGCCTGTTGGGAACAGATCTGTAGAAAAAAAAATCAAAAGGAAATATTTTCTTTCTTGCTGGCAAATGTAGTTTGGGAGGCAGGGTTATGTTAACCTATGTGAACTAGTCCATCTTGGCAAGAACCACAAAGAAGGATAGGCGAACATAAAAGTAGTTTGCAGGTGCTCACATAGATACATCTTCGTGATTTATTGCAGCTAACTCAAGCTTTTGGGAAGTGTAGATGGAATGACGGACTGTGTCCCACCACCTGGCTAGCTTTACCCAAAATAATTACATGGAAACTGTATTCTTTTAAACACTGCCTGGCCCATTAGTTCTAACCTCTAATTGACTAATTTCTCACATCTTGCTTTAACCCATATTTACTAATATGTGTAGCACCACGAGGGGTGGCTTACCAGGAAGATTCTTAACCTGTGTCCATCTTGGAGAGGAGAGCTATGGTGTCTGACTATGGCGACTGCCTGAAGTCTGCCTTCTCTCTCCCAGAATTCTGTTCTGTCTACTCTGCCTACCTAATTTTTTGTCCTATTAAAGGGCCAAGGCACTTTCTTTATTAACCAATGTAAGTAACACATAGACAGATGACCCTCCTCCATCAGGGAAGTGCTCAGTTTCGGCTAGAGGGTTGTGGATGTGAACATGCACCAACCACTCGAGAGCACAAGGTCCCTAAGCACACTTTCTGGGCTGCTCATGGGTCTGTGAATCCCAGATGAAGAAGCTTTTAACTAGGGAGAACCTGAAGGAATAACAACTATAACGATAAGCCATAAAAACTCAACCAACCAAAACCACCTTCCCCCACTTCTCAGCCCCCAACAAGCCTGCATTCGGGAACTGAGGAGGCTGTGGAGCTCCGGTTCTGCTACTGGCCCCTCATGGAACCCACCACAGCAGATGAAAGTGAAGCAACGAGGAGGAACCTCCGTGGCTGTGCATGCTGTGCTCCTTGGCCCTCTTTCGGGATCCTTTGTTTTCTCCCGCAGCCCATGGCAGCCTTGGTGGTTCCTACAGTTCCCCCAGTTGGGATTTCACATCTCCTGTAAGTGAGAAAAACTCATTGAGTTTTCCCTCGCTTTCTCCTGAAGGGGAAGACAAAACAAACACACGTAAAAAATGACAGATATCTTCTTGGACACAGACGAATTCATCTCTTCCCAGGACATTTTATTCTCACTTTTGACAGCAGTCATACGGCTTGGGCAGCACTCCCCCAAGGATGGTTCATTACAGATGGGGGAAGGGATATTGATGACAGGCACAGCTCGAACTTATTGTCTGATGCAGCGAAAGCCACGGGGCAAGGAACGCAGCCAGAAAAGCACATCATTGTTAGTGGGCAGGCACTGTTTATTGACCTTCTTGGCGAACACAGCAGGAGAAAAAAGGACCCCTTCTGTGGCTTCGTTGTCACCCTTGTCAAGTTCCCTGTGACTGGACAGGTCAGAGCCTATGAATGCCATCAGTAGCCATTCAGTGAATACCTACTATGTGTAGGGCACGTTACTGTCCCAAAGGAGAATTCAATGATAAATTCAATGCAGAGCCTTTAGCCGGTTGAGGAGTCTAAATTTTGTAGTGTGGTTTTGGTGGTCAGGTTGGATGACTATGAGATCCAGATATGACCAAATATCATTCTGGAGGTTTGTGTGAAGATGATTTTGGATGAGATTGACATTTATGTTGATAGTCTTTAAATAAGCTGGACTCCTCTTTTTAATGTGAGTGTCCAGTCATGTTAAAGCCTGTATGAATTAAGAGGCTGGCTTCTAGGCTCAGGAGATGACTCACTGAGTTAAGGACTTGTGAAAGCACAAAGACTTGAGCTTGGGTACCTGGAATACCAATAAAAACTGTGCAATAATGTATGTTTCTGGAATCTCAGCACTTCTCTGGTGAGACGAGAGGTGGAAGGGAGAAAATCCTTGAAAGCTAGTGGAGTAGCTTACCTTCTGTATGCAGCCCCAAACAATAAGACCTCCT